>NC_056728.1:271888186-272180686 GCF_019279795.1 Protopterus annectens
TTAGTGACTCTTGAAAAAAAGTGCTATCCTGCTAACCCCCCTGAGGATTTTGTTTGTGTTCTGAGAAGACCCTTAGTGTATCGCTACACTGAAAGGGTTTTGTTTGGAAGGCAAAGGGGGAAAAAACCTGGTGATCGGGGTAATCTCAGCTATCTATATTCACGTGCGTGAGGAGAGCTTGGAGGGAATGTAATTTGTTTTTCTTAGACGTCTGGCATTGAGCAGTACAACCTTGTGGTTCAGTTCAGATGATTTTGCTATATTGGTAGGTTTATCAATTTGGCATTGCCTAAAAATGCATTAGAGTGGTAGATAAAGTTTTAGCCACTATTTGAAATCCTAGATGAGAGGTCCAGACCATCACTGGCAAAGCAACATGGTCTGTTAACCATTTCCTTCCAAGCTGACAAATACTGGATCTCCTTAGATTGACACCAGAAAGCAGACAGTTGTTAAAATCAATCATTTTTTGGTCATATAGTGGCATCACTGTCAATGATGGTAATATGCTGCCCAATGCTAGGCTCATACCAGCCTAGGACACAGTCTGAAAGCTCCATAATGTCTCTTCATATAGTCCAGGGAGGTGCATCTCGGGTCATTTACACCTACATGGACTATGACGGAATCATATTGGTACCTGTAGTGTAATGACTTGAGTGCATGAGTGACTTGGTAGATTCTAGCTCGAGATAAGCAACTAACAGTTATCTTTTCTTTGTATAGCCTGGTTAGTGGGGTATAGGTATATACCTCACAACTGAGTGTCCAATGATGAGAGTCCTGGGAAGTTTTTTTTTTGCTTACCTTAGGGGCTTAGTGATTGGGATTCCACTGAGAGTGACAGTGAGAGTGACAGTTATGTGCAGTGTTAGGTGTCATTTTTTCTGACTGTCTTTGGGCTTACTGAGGCATAGCTTTGACAATGGGTGATCTAGGCTATCGGTGTTTAAGAAGATTGATTTTAAGTGCCTCAGCATACATTAGTCTGGTTTGTGTGTTTTGTACTATGTGAGGTAGGTGTGTTCATGGTTTTGACAACCTGATATGCACTTGTATGCAAGTGTTTAGTATTCAGTGTCATTGTGCAAGTACACCTCTCACATACAGAGTCTGCTTATTTAAGGATTAAGTGGTCATCAATAAACATGAGACAATTGCTACATTGTCTCAAGATGCACATATCCACTAAGTTGACTCCAGAGATCCCCATATCCACCAAACTGGCTACAGAGAATTTAGAGAAGTTAAGAAATTGCTAACAGAATGTTTGTTAGCAAAGATTAGTCAGATTCAACTGGTCTTTCTCTCTCTCACCACACACAAAAACACCCAAGTAAAACTAAAATGCATTAATACTCTAAAGCTTTACAGTTACTGTCTAAAGTGATGTCTGTATATAGCACCAGCTGGGCTGCTGGAAATCTAATGAAGTTGGAATGTCCTACCATATTTCTCAGTACCTTAAAGTAAGAAATCTGGACAAAGCCAAAAATAATGGGGGGCAAAGGCCAAAAAATGGGGACAGCGTTTAAATATTGCTCTTATAAACTTAGAAAGTTGTAGAATGACAGGATTTGTGTTAACATGCATGTTCTTAAGGATATGAAGTCTAAAAAACAAATGTTTTCATTATTTACTAACTTAAATCCTCAGTAATTTGCCAGAAAACCACACATTTTCTGAGGGGCAGACCAAAGATATGAGGCAAAACTATGGACATTATATGAAAATCTGGACAGTTGAGAGGTATGACTACAAGGAACACTGAAATAATACTATCACAATTGTATACACTGCCAACGGTACAAGTAATCAAAGAGCAGCTACTTTTGAACTGCCTTGGAGTCCTGCTAGCTGATGACTGGAACACCTCTAATGAATACATAATTCTTCATATGAAAAATCATTTAAAGGATTTATCACATCTGCCACCTTTATTTGTATAACTAGTAAGGAAGTCCGAGTCATGAGACAGTGACAAAAAGATGTCCAATATAATCTCTGCAAAACAATTGTAATTTCTGAACTTTACAGTAATACTGCAGAAGTAACACTACCATGTACAATTACAATAACAAGTTTAGGACGTAGGATTAAAGCAATGTCATTGATAAACAGATGCAACATCTCATAACAAAACACGGATGGGTTGGGGAAGGAAGATATGATCCCGAGTAATACTACAAATTGCAATACTTCAAGTAACAAACAGCCCATGTGAAGACAAAAAAATATGTTGCCGGACACCAAGGTGCAAGCCTGTAAAATACCTTCTTTGTTTGCTGGGATGTCAGTGCACTGAAACAAAGGGCTGAAATCTACCAAGAAAATGAAGTAAGCTGCTATTAAAAAATCTAGCCTGCCATTATTCCTCCTCAAAACCATACAACACACCAAACGTTTCCCTGTTTTTATCTTCTTTCCTACTCTTCAAAGTAGGTACCTGGGATTCCCCTCACCATTTTTCTAAATGATACAGTGGAAAGGTAGGGCTCAGTTTAACCCAAACACAGGGGCCACATTCAACCATTAAGTGGAATTCTCAAGAAGGTGTAAAATATAAAAGCAAAATACTTTCACACACTTTACATTTTACAGTTTTAATGTACATGAATTAAAAAATGCAGGTTTCCATATATTTAACTTTCCTTGCTCCATTATAGCAGAGGAGTTGCTATTGCTCTTGGAACAGGCTTTTAGATCATTAGAATTCCAAAAATGATACAGCTCATGAAAAATTAGCAGACCCTCCAAAGTCAGATGGATGCAGCCATAAAAAAACACTTCAAAAACCAGTTAAAATGAAAAGTGCCGTTTGCCAATGATGACATTGATATTATTGCCTTTTGAACGACTTAAAGCATAAATTATGTTGGATCAACTTTACATCATGCAGTAAAACAGCATGATCTGAGTTTTGTTCTAATGTCTGCCAGAAAGTGCAGCAAACTCCCCAGCTGTTAATCATTATAGCTTTAAGATTTCTACATTTTCAGAATAAAACACTCACTTCGATCTTGCCAGAAGAAAAAATATGGGAGAATTTAATACAAGTAATCTATTTTTATGACTAGTCAGATTCTGAATCATCACCTCTGATAAGCTATACATGCCCTCCTTAAAGAAAATAAAAACACCAGCAAGAAAATAACCAGATTAGTTGAAAATGTTAGCTAGTATATTGCAGGACAGCACGGTCAGGCATTTACTATAACAGCATAACACATTTTTTGTCTAACCTTTCAGCCCCATGAAGAACACAGCTCGTATGCACCTAGAACACAGAATTGTCAAGATGACAAAGAATTTTAATTCCCAGTCAAGGTTACTTTCATAATGCTAAAACCTGACTCCTTCAGATGTCATTTTACCTACTTTTGTCTGAATGCAGACATACAAGATCATGTCACAGGTCACACCTCATTTTACAGATTAGAACACAGTTTGGAATTGCACAGATTAAAAATGCCTATTTAGCCACTGAAAGACTTACTCATTACATGCAGGTAACAAGGAATGGGAGCATGGCACGTGATCAGCAAGATAAACATGCTATTTGGTTAAACACAGCTCACCAAACAAGCTGCTCAATGACCTCACCAGCGCTGTGGAAAAAAGAAAAAAGTATTCGACGGCACTACAATCTGGGGCTAATTTAGATGCACTGCGGAGGTGCTCAGGGTCTGCATTCGTGGAATAGGTGAAGATTTACGCCAAACGTAGTTCAGCAAACTAGATTTGGTGAGTTACGAGTCAATGAACAATGTTTTCTGTTATATGCAAAGAACTCCAAAAGGATAAACACACATCTTTAGAAATGTAAATGATTAGGATTAATTAAACTCAAAACAAAGATGACATATACTTGCTGTATTTACAATTCCATAGTCTGACATGTTAGAACATACAATTAGAACTTTGCAACCTGAATGTATAATGACGGTCCACAAAATAACAAACAGTTGAGAATGTACAATGCTCAATCAATGATGGTAGTACTCCAGGTATTGATCGCAGATGTTCCACTTTGATTTATGCAACCTACTTGGGCCATAGTTCTTACACTTCACTTCTATCCTTCATAAAACATTCACATTTTGTATCACTTTAAGAATACTTGGGGGGGGGGGGGGGGCTATTTTCATCTTTCAAGTTAAGAGTTTTCTTTTGAAACTAGCATTAATAATTCTACTAGTGCTTTTACAAGAGTCACTTCTATCACCAACTCAGTAAAAATTGTAATTTATCTGATATTTACATCTCAAGATTTTAATTATCATTGTATGGAGCTCCCCAAGGAAACTATGCAGTTTTAGGCAAAACATATGGTCCAACCCCTCCCACTTTGCCCTATTGTACAGATCCAACATTGTTGCTGATCTACTTGTGGGAATATTTTAGCTAATCACTCCAGTGTATAGAAATACTTAGGCAGGCACGTCTACACAAATATTCTAAATTTCCTAGACCTTGTTGCTCTTCTATGGGCACTGCAGGTATCTGCCCACTGTGGTCTGCTAAATGTCCTTCCTAATTGTTTCCGCCAGTTCTCTAGTAACATTCTCTCAACCCTCTCTAGCTTTCCTATTATGACCTTCTAAAACAGAAAGTATTCCCATTCTATATTACCACACCTATTATAAATCAAATACTCTGCATAGTATAATAAACCAGTTTCAGAACCTTAACTAGTACTCATCGTAATACATTCCTATCCCCGAAGTTGCAGTAACAGTGATCCACCTGCTTTAGGTGGATGTGGCATTCTAGGTGAAGAAAGTGAATCCCTGATGCCATCAGCGATGCCCCTCCTAGCCAACAATACTGAAGGATTTACAACAAACTAAACCCAAAAGGCAGATCATGATCTAAATTCTCACCTCACAGCAAGCAAAAATGCCACCAGCAAAACCACTTCTCTCTTCCCGCAACACGTCATCATTTATAAGCTAATCATAATGTTGAAATTATAGACCAGCTGTCTATTAATTTGCCATGTTGGGAAAAGATTAGTTAGCACTGCTGTTTTAGTAACTGTACAACTACTGGTAACCTTAGATATACATTTTCCCTAAAAACATCCCACAGATACCACTTTGTGAAAACCTCCTGCCCCCACAGTGATTTCATCTTATTCCAGTTTGCCCACTGCTTCATCCAGTTTCAGTAGTTATAGCAGAATGTACTTTTCCCAAAGAGTCTCTCACTTTCTTGAATATTCTCTGCACATATACAAACACCCTAATAATTATTTCTATTATAATTATAATTATAATAATAATTTCAACTACCCAACCATTAACTGGGAAAACTACTCATGTACCAACTCTTTTGCCAACGTTTTCTGGAATTCATAAATTCCAATGCCTTGGATCAACTTATCCACACCCCTACCAGGGGCAGCAATTTCCTAGACCTGGTCATTACCAACATGGGCTACTAACGAGCCTGGTCTGCGAGGCCATAGAACATATCATCATGGAACTTATAAACAAAGACATTGGTAATCTCCAAACTCTGGACCCCACCCTGTTCGGGTTTGTAAAAGGCAGATCATGTCTCCTAAACCAGACAGACTTCTTTGAAGCAGTCACCAAAGCCGTAGACAAGGGTAAGGTGGTTCACACATCCTATCTAGATCTCGCCAAGGGATTTGACACCATCCCCCACTCTGGAATTATAGATAAACTCACTAAACTAGGTATAAATCCCTATGTCACAAGATGGGTTGCCAACTGGCTCACTGACAGAACCCACACTGTAAAAGTAGTAGACTCCAAATCCGACTTCAGACCAGTGACAAGTGGAGTACCACAGGGTTCATTCCTTGGTCCTCTCCTGTTTGGTATCTACTTTTCTGAAGTACAGGCTAACAAAGAAGGTCTTTGGCTAACGAAGTTTGCAGATGACTGCAAACTAGGAGCCATAATTGAAACTCCTAACAATGTGGACATCCTACAAAAGGGCCTCACTAAGACAGTTGCCTGGTGTCAAAGCCATGGCCTCAATCTCAATGCCAAAAAGTGCATTGTCATCCCCTTTGGTAAAAACTCTGGACCCATGAGCTACCACATAGGTGGTAGTCTACTTAACACCGAAAGTGTGATAAGAGACCTTGGGATACCGGTGGACAGTAGTCTCTCCTTTGATAATCACATCACCACAGTAGTCAGGAAATCCTTCTAAGTGGCACACCTCATCACAAAAGGTTTCTCATCAAGGAAGAGAGGTCATTGCTCCCCTCTACTTGTCACTCATTAGACCCATTACAGAGTATAACGCCCCTTTTGGTATGTACCTCACAAGACATCTACAACAACTGGAAAGGCCACAGAAATACCTCACAAAGAGGATTACCAGCCTCAGACATTTGCCCTACGCAGACCGGCTCAAAACACTCCAGCTTTACTCCGTCACATATCGCCTACTCAGAGGTGAGCTCTGCCTAACATACAAAGCTATGTCAAACCCAGAGCTGTTGGACATGCTCCACAAAGAAATCCCAAGCCTTCTGAGCTACATGCTTTAGGGACCTAAACCTTGTCACCACAATAAACAGAACATGCTGGAGGGACAGATTCCTCACCCAGAAACTTCCCTTACTCTGGAACAAACTACCTATCTATATCAAACAAAGCTCCTCATTAGCACTCTTCAAGAAAAATCTTGATGATTGGATGGGAAATAGGAAATTCACCCCAGGTATCACCTCTGTGGCTCTGCTAGACAGGGGCACAGGAAACTAATTTTCTTGGGTGGTGAAAGCCAGGGTACCTTTTTGGCTAGGCTTGTACAGGCCCTAGGGCAGATAACCTAGTACCTACCTATGAACCTATGAACATCCATGTCGTTCATTACCATCTTTCACCTGAAGACTAGTAAAAGCTTCAACAGCAACCTCTCTGCTTCCTGTCCATATTGTGTTGGGAATGGGATTCCTGTTCATTTTGATAGAGACAAATTAACCTGGCAATCCTCCTTCAAGGATTCCTTTAATTCTGTACTTGTCATATTAGGCTTGAGGTACTTGTTCATATCTGTCACAAGAAAAACTCTTGCGACTGCCAGAGAGTGGAATTTCACTTGGATATTCAGATGGCCAGAAGCAGTTTAATTCTTTATTGCCTTCTTGGTAGGGCATAATCAGTGTCCACATAAATTCTATCATCATCAGTTTTTCTCAGAGCTTCATAAGAATTTTCTCCTTCATTTTATAGCTTTATACTTTGATATCAATTGGTAGAGTGTTTCAAGGCTCCTCGGGAAGGTATTGGTACATTACATGCCTTAAACAAGCAAGACTCCTTCTCTTTGTTAAGCTCAGTCCACTGGTTACTCCATTTTTTATGGAACTACAGAAATCACTGCCTTTCCAGCCCTCAGGCACATTAGTCAATCTCAAGTTTTCCCTTCAAGCCCAATCAGTTTCCCCATTACTTTTGCAGGTTCATTAATTTATTGATGTGCCTACTTATCTCCCCCCCACCACATTTCCAACTTAATCATTCATTTTTAAGTAGTCTGTCAAGGTCCCACTGACTTTCATAACTTCTAAATACATTTTATTTGTTTTGATGTATATTGCATATTGCTGGCATTTCTCTTTGATGGTCACTGCTCTGGTGGTCTAGCTGTTAAGCTACACATGGAGCTGGGCTTATAACTTGTTTCCCTTTATGCCAAGGAATTGTCAGTCCTCAGACTTCAATCAATTCTTATTTCTAGTCATCTGGTCTATAGAAATAGACTGCTATGCTAAATTATGTCTTTTAGTGTGGTTTTAACTAATCTGACACTATATCACTTGCTACTAGATTAGTGCCAGAATGGAAGTTCCCCCTTATTGGCTCACCTTTTACACCAAAAGTCTTGGTCATTTACTTTTTGCTGCCAGCACAAAGTCACATTGTTTGAAAAAGGTTGCCACACCTGAGAAAAAGCATTCCTGTGTTGTTGCAAATTGACCAATCCTGCAGTGTGTGCTGTGCTATTGTTGAGTGAAGTAGATCTATAATCACCTGCCCTAAACATCAATATGGCTTCAGTGGAACAGCTCTTGTAAACCAAGGCTACTGCTGATGGTATGTTCTCCACTGCCAGAACTATTCCAATGCCTAAGACAGTCCCACCATAAAAGAGAGAGAGAGAGAGAGAGAGTGAAGTTGAAGACATTCACAGAAACAGAAACCAGTATCCCATTAGTCAATTAGAGCCACAGAAAATGTTTAGGAAGATGCTTCACCCTTTTGCAGTATTTCCCTGTTTACCACTTGATATGACATTGGGGAAAGATTTCTTCACTTTAAGGATTTACAGGAGAAATGGGAAGAAGGTCTTCCTTCTAACAAGACCACCTTATCAGTGAAGGCAAAGGAAACAACAAATGAATAAGTCTACAGATACACCTTTACCTAACAGAGCACAGTGAGAGCAACCACCAGTCACATTCATAATAATATACAAGTCTAACAAAGTCTTTACTTATTAGATACTGTAAAATGTTTTTGTGTTTTTGAACAGCCTTTCTCCCCATCGCACTGTAAAATATATAGGCTGTTGTGAGGCTTTTCTTCTCCTTGTATACAATTAACTCATCAACTACAGTTTAAATGTTTTTGAATCTGATGCGGAGCTTTTCTCCCTGCACCTCCACTGAAAATGGGCCATTCACTCAATCAGACTTTCCCACTTATCAAAGGACAAATAAACTAATAAAATATAAATAAAAAGATCAAGGAATAGTGCTTGAAAGCCCCAAGCTCACAGAAATATATATTTTCCTATACCTATCAGGTTTCCCATCCTTATCAGAAAGAGTGGGATTGGAATTAACTAAGTGCTTAGCAGAAGTGGGATCATCTAAAGCCATAGCTGCTGGGTCAGTTTTGGAAGTAGTATATGAAAATATAACGACAGAGGAACTTTATGCATCATATCTGCCTTTTTAGGGCAGCTGACTATCAGGAAAACTCCAGGCAATAACACACACCTTCTGTAAAGTAGGACAGGAGGAATGAGTGTGGGTTCTGGAAAATCATTCTGTGACAACTAAGTATTTTCTATGGGACGGAGAAAAATCAGTGTTCTTCCACTGAAAATACTGACATACTCTAGCAACAGTCTCAAATAGAGAGAAATCCCCACAGGGAGAATCAGACATTGAGCTCTCCAGAGTCTGAATCAGAAATCTGCAGAAAAACAACTGCATCTATCCTTGCATCTTCCTACTCAAATTCTTGAATCTCTTCAAGATAAGATGAATCTCTCTTTCTTTAACCAACTACTTTACAAGAAGGATCAATAGCCTGAATTAAACCCTGAGCCAGACCCAATAAACTATTCCTATCCAAAGAAATGTGAGGAGGAGTAGATACCTGCTTGGTTTTCCATTTCTTTTTGACAGCAGCAGAAGCTGCTTTCCCAGGGATGGGCATAGCATTCTGACACAAGTTCCCTCTCCCAAGACTGACAAAAGTGGCTCTCTCTTGCCCACTCAGGGGACCCCAAAAGCAACAGAGGACATGGGTAAACCCCAGTCCATACTGGCTGTAGGAGCCACACCACAGGGATCCAGGGTAAAAGATGAATGGTCTGAGGTACAACAAATGGCCATAACAGAGTCATTCACCTGTAACTGAGGCAAATTACTAGCTTGCCGTGGTGATAAAATCCATTTGCTTAACCTTTTCTTTTTGTAGTTGGAAGAAGGACCGACTATAGGACTGGTGGTCTGTTCCATGATCAAGCCAAAAGCGGTGCCTTTTCCCCCAGGGAAGACAAGCAGCAATTGCTGGGGAAACTACAGTTGTGTACACTTACCATAAATGTAGATGTTCGAATGTATTCATTGTTGCAGTCATTACAATTGGGTTATCCTGCTGGCAAGTTGCCCTCAGTCAGCCTGAATTCCAAAGTCTTGGTCCGGCGTTGGTTGCTGCCGCCTCTTCCCTGACGTCAGGGTGTCAGGGGTATAAAAGATGCAGCCGATGCCACTTTCTTCAGTTTTTCTTGCCCCTGATGTCAGGTGCCCCCAAAAGGGTAGGCTAAAAATATGGTAATAAAACATACATGCACCAAAGTATATTTTACCTTCATCTACAAGCAAATACACCACATAGGTTGCATAGATTA
This sequence comes from Protopterus annectens, assembly GCF_019279795.1. Classification (NCBI taxonomy): domain Eukaryota; kingdom Metazoa; phylum Chordata; order Ceratodontiformes; family Protopteridae; genus Protopterus; species Protopterus annectens. Next base: position 271,898,321 of record NC_056728.1, read on the forward strand.
GAGAAGTTAAGATAAGTTCCAGCAAAAATAAGGGGGATAGTGGCTGGGTAACCTGGACTGCATCTAACATCTACATTTATGGTAAGTGTACACAAATATACTATGTTCTTTGTGTTTCACTGTTGCAGTCATTACAATTGGGTAGAATCCCAAAGCTATGATTGGGAGGCTGGAGCTAAATAGCATTAGGAGCGGCTATGAGGCCCTGAAGAACTGCAGTGGCAATGACTGACCTGGATTTAGAGTAGAGTGGCAGATGATAGTGGCTTGTAAAGGTGTGCACTGAACTCCAGGTAGCAGCCTCTAAAATGTCTTTGGTTGGAACTCCCCTGAGGAAGGCTGCTGAAGTGGCTGCTGCTCGGGTTGAATGTGGCCTAATGCCCTTAGGCACTGGCTTGCCATGTTGTGAATAGCAGAAATGAATGCAGTGGCCTATCCACTTTGAAATAGTCTGCTTTGAGATTGCCTTTCCTTGTGATCCTGCAGCTTATGCCACTAGTAATTGCTCTGTCTTTCTGAAAACTTTGGGTCTGTTCAAGTAGAATCAAAGCTGTCTGTGTATGTCCAAAGAATGCAGAATTCTCTCCCCCTTGTTCTGTGAATTTGGATAAAATGTTGGCAGATGAATAGTTTGGTTAAGGGCCACACTGGATACCACCTTAGGCATAAATGTTGGGTTTGTCCTCAGAGAAACCCTGTCTGGATAAAAAAAATGATAAAAGGTTCCATAGCCATGAGTGCCTGTAGCTCTGAAACGTCTTGCAGAGGTTATTGCTAGGAGCAGAGCTGTTTTCCAAGATAAAAACTTTATATCAGCAGTAGCGGCTGGCTCAAAAGGAGGCAGGGTGAGTTTTTCCAAGACATAGTTGAGGTCCCATGCAGGTATTGGTGATCTCCTTGGAGGCCTTAAGTTTTTGGCTCCACTGAGGTACTGCCTTACAGGATGAGAAAAGATTGGTGGCTCTGTATTGTAATGAGCCAAAATGGCAGAGGCATGAATTTTAATTGATGAAAAGGATTGGCCTTTGTCCAGCATCTCAGTTAAGTATTGCAAAATCTGAGGAATATTTGGAACAACTGTGTCAATCCCTTATGCCTGGTTCCAAGCACAGAATCTCTTCCATTTTCCAGCATAAGATTTTCTAGTACTAGGCCTTCTGGCCTCCAAAATGACATCCATCACAGCTTTAGTGAGAGGTGTGTTTTGTATGACTACATTATCTGCCATGCTGCCAGATTTAAGGTCCTGAGTTGGCTGCGCAGGATCTGATTGTTTTGTTGGGACAGTAGATGAGGTATTTGAGGTAAGGTCCAAGCCGGGCAATGAGACAAGTTCCTTAGGATTGGATACCAGTACTGGTGCGGCCAGTCTGGGGCAATCAGTATCATCTTTGGCTTCTCTTGTCTGACCTTTAGGAGTACCTTGGGGAGGAGAGGCAGTGGAGGAAAGGCATATACTGTTAAGTTTTTTCCAGTTGAAAGATAGGGCGTCCACTTTCCATGCTTGTCTGTGATAACTCCTTGTGCGGAATCTTCTTAGTTGGTAGTTGTGAGGAGAGGCAAATAGATCTATATCTGGGCATCCCCATTTCCTTGCTATCATGCTGAAGACTTGTGGATCCAATTGCCACTCGTGGGGATTCATGAGGTTTCTGCTTAGTTCGTCTGCCAGAGTATTTATCTTTCCTGGCAGGAATTGTGCCTGCAGATGTACTTGGTAAGTCAATGCTGTGTCCCACAAAGTCATGGCTAGTCTGCAAAGGGGGTAAGAATAAGTGCTTCCCTGCTTGTTTATATACCACATGACCGTGGTGTTGTCTGTCTTTATCAGTAGTTGTCCTGGATGAAGTAGGTCCTTGAAGGCTGTCAGGGCATTTTGAACAGCTAGCATCTCTTTTTGATTGATATGTAGATGCATTTGGTTTGAGGACCATGTGCCTTGAATATATCTTCCTGCCATGTGGGCCCCCCCCAAGCATAATCTGATGCATCCTTTGTTAATGTCTGCCTGGCTGGGGGTAAAGTGAATGGCTGTCCCTTGTTCTGGTGACAAGCCTTCACCCACCATCAAAGCTCCTGTTGCAGGCAGGGAATGAGAGTAATCCTTGTTTTCAGGCTGTGGCAATGTTGAGTCCAAACACTTTTTAGGTACCATTGAAGTTTCCTCATAAGCAGTCTTGCATATGGAATTAGTAGGATGCAGGATGCCATGAAGCCCAAAGCCTGCAGAATTTTTCTTGCAGATAACTGGGCCTTTGTTGCCAACATTTTGAAACAGGTAGTCAGTTGCCTTTATTGGCCTGGCATGAGATAAGCCAACTGGGCAGTTGTATTTAAGCTTGCAGCCAGGAATATTATCTCGAGAGGGTACTAGTTTTGATTTCTTTTCGTTGACTGTGTACCCTAGGCATGTTAAAAATCTCTTTACAAATGCCAGATGCTGTAGTAGAATGTCCTTGTTCTCTGCCTGAATGAGGTAGTCGTCCAAGTAAGGATATATGTGTATTCCTCTTTGTCTGCAGAATACAATTACTGGTGCCAGGCACTTTGTAAAGACCCTGGGCGCAGTAGATAAGCCAAAGGGCAGTGCAGAGAATTGGTAATGCATTGAGCCAGCTTTGAATCTGAGGTATCTTCTGCATGTTTGTCTGATTGGGACATGCAGGTATGCCTCTTTTAGGTCTAAAGTCACAAGCCAAGCCTACTTGCTCAGCAAGGGCAGAAGCTGCTGTAAAGTCAACATTTTGAATTTTGGTATATCCAGGTATGTGTTTAGAATAGATAGGTCCAGTATTGGTCTCCAGGCCTTGTCCTTTCCTGGTACCAAGGATAGTCTTGAGTAAACTCCTTGTCCCTGCTCTTGCTCTGGTACTTGTTGAATGGCCCCCATGTCCATGAGGGATGAGATTTGTTTTTGTGCCTCTGCCCATTGATTTTTTGGCAGGTCTGGCCAACCGTTTGCCTTTGGCAGGGTATGGAAGTGAAACATGTAGCCTTCTGACACTATGTCTAGGACCCATTTGTCCTGGGTTATAATGTGCCAATTTTGAGAAAAAAGTGCTAGTTTTCCCCCTAAAGGTGCTGCCAGAAGATAAGTGCTTGGCGCAGGCAGGGGGAAGTCACTGGGACTGTTTCCTGCATGGCTGTGATTTGTCTTCTCCACTTTTGGAGGTAGAAGCACCGCACTGTTTAGACCTGTACGAGCCTTGGGGCTGGGGGATCTGCCTCTAGGGCATCTGGATCTGCCCCTTTGTGGCCTGTCTGACACTGGAAAGGACCAATTCTTTGTAGGCCAGTGTCTGCTAAATCTTGGAGGCTGTACCTGTAAGAAATCCTTGACCGTTTGCATAGATTTAGCTTTGTCCTCCATTTTCTTTAACACCTCTTCTGCCTTAACACCAAACAAGGTATCATGCTGTAATGGAGCATCTAATAATTTTGCTTTGACATGATCAGGCAGATTTTGTTCCTTTAACCAAGCATGCTTCCTAATGACAGAACCAGTAACAGTGGCCCTGCAGGCCTCCTCCATAGAATCAAAACCACATTGCAAAGTATGCTTTCCAACTTTTTCAGCTGCATGCAATAAATCCTGCATTTCTTTGTTTTCTGCACATTCAGAATTTATCAACATTTTCTGTTTAAGCAGTGACATGATGTATTGCTGATATTTGAGCATATGAAACTGGCAATTTAAGGCCCTTATAGCCAAGGTATCAGAAGTGTAAATCTTTTTTCCCCATCTGTCCAGAGCCCTAGAATCTGTCAGCGGGAGTAGGGTTCTTTGCAGTGGAGGCCTTGGCCCCTTTGGGACACTGAGAGAGAGTTTCTGGGTCTGAAGCAGGGTTTTTGAAAAGGAATTTATGAGAATCAGGAACCCTGTAATATCTGTCCGGTTTAACAGGAGCTGGAGGTAAGGAATCAGGAGTCAGACTAGACTCTGAGAACACATCATCTACAATGTCTAACACAGGTGGAATAGCTAGGGGCCTGTGTTGTGGTAGTAAAAGGAAGTCTCTGAGCCTTTTCTTAGATTCTGAAAAATCTTGGCTATCCCAGTGGAAATGCTCCCTCATGGTAAGCAAGGTTTCCCCAAAGGAGTGGTCCTCAGGAGGAGAGGCTGAAGGGATAGATTCTTCAGCATCAGAATCCTCATAGGGAGGAAGGGAGTATTCCTGATCAGAAGAGGAATCAGATGAAATGGAAACCTGATCGGAAGATTCATAGTCTGTCTCTTGCCTAGGCCTCTTATCAGGAGAGGGATGGGAACCCCTGATCAAAGAAATTAAGTCTTCAGCCATTTTGATCATCTGTTTTTTGGGCATGGAGGCCTGTCCATAAGGTTGTTGTACTTGTTTCTTTGTCTTTAAAGGAGTTTTAGTATTTGCCTTTGAAGCTGAAGTCGTTTTAGTGTATAATTGCGTAGGTCTGAATACACCCTCAGAAGCCGATGCCTGCTCAGCGGCTCCAGACCGATCTGAGGGAATTGTCTCCAAGGGTCCAATACCTCGAGTTTCCAGTGGCCTAGTCGGCTCCACGTGGGAGTCGGAAGCAGCCTGCGACTCTAAAGTAGCGGGCATCAGGGGCTGCGAAAGCACCTCACTGAGAACCGGCAACTGGCTTAGAAGAAGCCTCGTCATCGGTTTTGGACCTCGGTTGCCTGTCTTTTTCTTTGCGTTTCTTGTGAACTCCGGTAGTCGGATAGCTATCCGACGACATTGTATAATTAAATCTTCGGCCAAAATAATGAAAAGCAAAATCGTACAGAATCTTAATAGTGCGTTGGTTAAATCTAGCACAAAACCGACAACTAGCGACGTCGTGGTCTGGGCCTAGGCAAGGAATACAGTAAGAATGAAAGTCCTTATGAGGTATTTGCATCCCACAAGAAATACAATTATTAACTTTTTCTGACATTGGTCTGGAGCAAGAAAAAAGTTTCCCCAATGGGGTACTTAGCTTTTAATGAAGACTTCGGATCTAAAATTCGAACACGAAAATCTCAGGAGTTGGCCGACCGGCACTTGTGAACTGCTTCTGCTTCGGGCACCGCGCGGCAAGAAAGACTGAAGAAAATGGCGTCTGCTGCATCATTTATACCTCTGACGCCCTGACGTCAGGGAAGAGGCGGCAGCAACCAACGCCTGACCAAGACTTTGGAATTCAGGCTGACTGAGGGCAACCTGCCAGCAGGATAACCCAATTGTAATGACTGCAACAGTGAAACACGAAGAACATCAGGGGAATACTACCAGTCCATAAAAGTTTTCTTTTTTTTCTCTCTCTGTCAAAAAAGTAATGCACCTTAAAATACTACACCAGCCCCACAAAAGAAAAGTAAGCACAATTTTACCACAGAAAAATGTTTAAGTTACTTTACAGTACTTTTAAACTGACAAAAAAAGAGTGCTCTGTTTAAAAGTATACCACAATTTCAAGATAGTCTGTTAAAAGAAAACACTCCTACCTTAAAATAACTTTAATGTAGAGGAAATTAATAAAACATCAACAAATTTAAGAAAATTGAAGTTTTTTTCTCCCCAAAGGGAACTTATTTGCCCAGTACAGGAAAGCACAAGCTAATCGTTAATCCTCAGAAGCCTCACAGGAGCATAATCTTCAGTGGCAGTAAAGCTCTTAAAGATGTTGTTCCCAAATTTGTCTTTTAGTCAGCTCAGTTTGGGAGTTTGGAAGATACCCTGAGGCTTTGGAAACTGGCTAGCGGATATATCCTTACCAGGATATAACCCATACAGCTAAGGCTACTGTAGCAAAGATCAATATGATGAATATCATATCTTGCCTGCTTTTGTTTCTGATGCTCCTTTAAAGTTACTAAAGTTAAACTGGTAGATAGTTAATAAGAAACTGCATAAACTAACTGCAAAAAGCAATAAAAGGACTATACAAAGGTTACATGTTGGCAAGCAAAGTAGTGACAAATACAGTAAAAGGGGACACGATGCCAAATAAATGCCTTTTAAAATTACCGCCAAGCATTCAACCCATTCAGCATGCTGAGTAATTTTGGCTGATAAGCACTCATGCAAGCCTAAGAGTGGTATATATGGCAGTATAATTTGGTCAAAATGTGATGAAAGTCAGCTGTCAGTGCACTCAAGGATACTGTTACTGCTGAAAAATGCAAATAGAGTTTGCAGTTTTTTTAAAGGTTAATCTCCTACTATGTGTGCATAATATACTTGAAAGAAGCTTCAATATGCTCACATAAACAAGAACATACATTTTTTAAAACAAAAAAATACTTACTTAAAGGGAACGCAACCACAAAAGGAGAAAAAAATCTTACCTGAAGGAAAAAGAAAAACACAGCATTACAATTAAGATATGTGACCAATGAAACTAAAAAAAAAAGAGTGTTTACCCTGAACACTATTTTAAGTATGTAATAAATGAAAAAAAGTATACACATAATAACAGATGCATAAATAAAGGGTGCAGCTGCAGTCCTGATCACTGGAAAAGCAGGATGATGTAAACCTATTACAGTCAACAACCTTCACATAAATATGTTCCCAATGGATTTCTACAGATGAAATGGCCAAAAGTATTACAAATGTACCACACTGTTGTACAGTATTTTGTCTGCTGGTTCTGATTTTGCTCACTGCTTTCAATTTTCCATTAAAAAAAAAAAAACTAGTGATGATCATCAAACGATCCAAAACGTGCACACACAGCTTGATACTGTGAATGAGAGAGAAAGCAACAAACAGCATTTTGTGGTATGTGTAGTAAAAAAAGGAAAAAAAAAATGAACAAGCAACCCAACAACCAAAAATGATTTAACCTGAGTAGAGTTGAAACATTTTTGCTTTACATTTATTTACACTGTTATTTATGCATTTATTTCTTTATTTAATCATTATTACTATTTTTTTTTACACGGAAAGTCCAACAGGGCACAAGGCCCTTTTTCAGTGGAGGCCTGGGGAAAAAAGCCCCATACACATGAAGTTAAAGAAACATACATTGTACAATCACAATTTTCACATACTATGCAAATACTAAAACATTGTAAGTACTTAACAGAAATACCATTATGTACAAATTTATAATGTGTTGTGTAAGACATAATACTACAACAGACTCCTGAATACACAATACATATTTGAAATAGTACCTTGTAGAAGTGTTTAAACAATGCTACATTTTCGGTACTTAGGTGATTCAACAGAATTTTAAGTACAGCACTTGTGTGTTGGTAATGCTAGTTGGGAATCTTATCCTGGAGAGTAACATTGGAACCAAGGGGTTGCTTTAGTTTAGATTTGAATGCGAGTGGGTTTTCAGTGAGTCTAATAGGGGGTTGGACAGAGTTCCAAGCCTTGAAGACATTGCTGGAACAGTCAACATTTCCAGCTATGTTGCTAGATTTTTAACCATGAGGAGAGATGTTTATCACTAGAATGGAACTGCCGGTCTGGAGCTAACTTTTGCAGCAAAGATCGTAAGGCAGGGTAACCTCCAGGATGGTGCATTACACTGTATACTATTTTCAACTGAGAAGGGGGGGGGGGGGCGGCAGTGGTGTAGCTTTATGGAGTTGAGGTGCTTAAAGACAGTGCAGTAATGATCATAGTAATCTTCAGTGAATGCAAATTTGGCTATTTTATTGCAGCACTATTCAAGCTTGCTCTTCTGTATGGCCTGAAGGTTAGCGAACATTGTTGAGGCATACAGCATTGTGGGAAGAAGACAGAAGAGGTGAGGGTTGCTCTGTTACGTTTACTGAGATATCGTTTAACTCTGTACAGAGACTCAAGCTTTGGCACATTTTCTGATTGCCTGTTGAACGTGCAAGTCAAATTTCAAGTTATCATTAGAGACACCAATAGTTCAGAGTTTGAGACCATTTCAGTTATTGTACTGCTGGACAGGGTGATTCAGAAGTTTGGTTTTCCAGTCAGTATTGGACTCGGGAGTGAAAGAGAGTAATTTTGTCATCTCTGTATTCAGGATTATATGCTCTGCCCATTTGTCTCTATATCAATGTTTTTGGCATTTATAGTGTTTTCGATTACAAAACTTGTCAGGTTAGCAGATACTTTTCCACTGTGAAGACTATAGTTGAAAACTATTACTCTACACGTATAGCAGAAGACTACACTCCCCTGATTCTTTTAGCTGGTCAAGCAATGAATTTGTAATTACATCCTGAGAAGTGATGGCTTAAGTTTAAGAGCTTTCTTTGATTCAGGATTCACTTACTGCTGCAGTGTCTAGGAATACAGTTGGAGGAAGGTATCCAGTTGTTAAAGTTTATTTTTATGCTGTCAGCGTTTAAATGCAAAGGCTTACATGGTTATTAGTGCAGGAGCTGGGGGAAGAGTTAAAAAGAGGGGAGCTTGCCAGCCCCGGACTTTGGTTCTGTGCTACCTTTTAGTAGCAACAGCACAAGGATGGTGTTTGGTATAGGTAAACAAGCTAAGAACGTATGTCATAAATATGACATACATCTACAGTGTTTACAAATGTTTTCTACACTGCTTTTTAGAGTCACTCTGAGACAGGCTATTTCTAAACAGGTATGCTTGAACATGTGTACTGAATGCACTACACAAGAACTGCACCTTCAAGGGCATTTTCTCTTGATCCACAAAGGTCCATGAAAGAACACCGTTCAAGAAGACACAAACTTCATGATAACAAAGGACCAAGGCCAATTTCCTAGGAATGTGCAAAGTACAATGAACATGAAATGAGCATTCAGTCTATTACAAGAATGTGACAAGTGAAAAGAAGAGATGACACATCATAATTCCATCAGACAGAAGCAAAGGGGCGCCGAGAACATTTCAAGAACTTTTGGGCATTCCTTTACTGGAAATGTGTTGATATGGGATTGCAGCTTCATCTGTATATACTTTAGTTTAGATTACACAATAGGCCATGCTTTACTTGTACTATAAATGCATTGCATTCTTACTTTTAGTTGAGATTATGTTACTTAGAATGAAAAACGCCTTCTGTGATATTAAAGCTTGGACTTTACCTGAAAGTATCAAGTCTCAAGTGATTTCTTTTAGGAAGCTTGTCAGTTTTAAAAAGAAATCCTGGATATTTGCGAGGGGATAACTTGAGTTTTGGAGGCTGGAGTTGGTGGTAAGTAGGTGTGCAAACCGATGGTTTACTACACTAAGGTATGAAAACGGGTGTACGCTTTGCAGCAGTGCCAAGGTTGCAAACAGAGTGAAGAGGCAAATTGGAGGTAGATGGCCTTTTACTGAACAGGATTTGTGAAGGCTGCGGTCTGGTGTTGGGGAGGTTAGTTTGCCAGTACAGTAATATATTACAAATGTTAAGAGAAAAAGACAAAGCAGTGTACTAAAATATTAAAGTTTTAGTCAAGTTTAGTATCTGTTTTTATGCTATTTGTCAGCTTGGTAACAGGTATTTCTTTGGAATCACTATTTTAAGACTAGACATAATGAGAGGAGCAAATTAAGGGGGGTTAGAGCAAGAAGCTGGTTAGAAAACTCTTACCATTCCACGGTTACAATCATAGACTCATGGGATCATAGGTGTATAATAGGCTAAAGACCACTAGGGCACCTTTAAACCTAGCCGTACAACACAGATGTGACCCACAAATTTGATTTATATAGGGAGTGGTGTACTGACTACCTCCTTCATAAGAGACTTGGGTGTCAGACTAGGGGTGAATTTCAGATTACCCATCCGTTGGTGCAAGTTGTGCTTAAATAGGGATAGGGAGGAACTCTGCTGATCCAGGGAATAGCAATACTCTGAGAAATCTGCCTCTCCAACATGTCCTATTAATGCCACAAGCAAAATTTAGGTATTTTAATCTAGTAGTTCTGATGCTGTTTTAATTTGTGGATGCATAAAGGGTTCATCAAAACAAGGTCTATGGATGCCGTTGTAAGCCAGGCAAAGACTGCTTCTCAGAAGTCTGTAGGACTCCAAGGAAAGAGACAGGACTTTGAGGTGATCAGTGTAGAGAATTCTATTCTTATTGTGAGGAACCATTGTGGGCATTCCATTTGCTGCATACATCTGTTCAGGTATGTAACAAAGTAGGCATCATACTCCATGATAGGTCTGATGAGGGACAAGTACAGTGTTATGTTGCCCTTACTGGATCTTGATGCCATTGCCTTGCTTATCAATTGAGCAAAACAGAAGGATTTTCTTATTACCTTGGACACATGTTGTTTGAAGGCTAGGTTACCATCTACACGAGTTCCTAGATCCCCGACTAGTTAAGTTTTAAGGGGGTGTTTTACTGATGACAGGGTGGCAGACTTCCCACAGGGTACTATAACGCATTTCTTGATACTGGGTTTTACACAATGGCTTTGACACCAAGCATTTATCTGTGTTAAACCTAACCCCTAAAGGGTTTTTTCTCATGTAGGTGGGTGGGGATACAGTTACTGCTCCCAGTTTACAATCATCTGTGAACTTAATTAGCCAGTGGCCTTTGACATTAGTTTTGACATCAGTGAATTAGATGTCAAAGAGGAGTGGGCCTAGGACAGACTCCTGGGGGACTCCACTGGTGACTGGCCTCTTTGTGGAGGTGGCCTCACTGACTCAAACCTCCTGGGACCCATCAGTGAGACAGCTAGCTATCCAGGATGTTATAAATGGGTTTTTTTACCTAGTTCAGTAAGTTTGTTAACAATCCCTATGGGGTATTGTGTCAAAAGCTTTAGCCAGATATAGGTAGGCAGTATGCATCGTTTTCCCCTCATCGATTGCATTACTGACATTTTCAAAGTCATCCACCAAATTCAGTAAGCATATTTGACAAAGTCAAACTGGGATGGATCCAGTGTCTGGAGGTCTCTTGCATCCTTGTTGATAATTTCCTTGATAATTCTTTCCATGGCTTTACAAATAAGACTAGTCAGCTTAATGGGTCTGTAGTTTCAGAATCTGTTGAAGGTCCTTCCCTTATGAAGGGGGATGACTGTCGCAGTCCTCCATTCACATGGCACAAGGCTTGTTTTAAGACTATATTTTAGACTGTTCAGGAGGCATCATGGGATGTTATTGAGGCCCACTGAGGCAGTGCTCTTGGCTTTAGCAAGCACAGCCAGTACATGCTCTCTAGTTATAGTTGGAGGAGTTATGTTTGAGGGCATTTTTGGGCATGGTTGAGGGTGGGGGGTTTGGAACTGAATTTGTCCACCAACAGGTTTGGTACAATCACCAAGCTTGGTGAATGTGGCACCATTAACCACCAGGCCAGTACACTACTGTCTGCTTCCCTTGAGGTTTCTGACTTAGCTGAAGAAGGCCTTATGGTTATCTTTCAGCTAGAAGGCTACCTTAACCTCAACATTGGTTTTGCTTGATCTAATTAGTCCTCTTAATTGCCTCTTTAGTTTGATGACAGGGTTTTTATCCTTATGGGAATTACCCTTCCTGATTTTTGCCATAATCTTTTACCTTTAGTTGTATATCCTGCTTAATTTTGGATACTACCACAGCGGTTTGTTTCTGGGGCTAATCCTGGGCTTACTTCTGGTAGGTACAGTAGCTTCTATACAGCCAGCAGCATGGCTCAACAGAGTTTCTGAGCACAATTCAGTACAGGCTGCTGTGTTCTCAGGGTTTGGAGGGGCACTGAATTTTGACAAACCATCACTTAATAAAATGCAATTTGCCTTGGAATAATTTCCAACCGGTTTTAATGGCATTACGAAGTTGATTTTGATTGAGATGGCATTATGGTCAGACTTTAACAGAGAGGATGAGACATTGGGGGGGGGGCAGCATTCTTCCATATTTGCAAGCATGAGGTCCAATGTGTTGGAATCTCTAGTGGGCGTATTCACTATTTGGTCAAGGATGTTTGTACTTATGAACTCCAGGAAATACTGTGCCTGTAGATTTGAGGCCGTGTAGGATTCTGTCTATACAGGGGAAATTTAAGTTTCCCATGAGTAGGGTATTAAGTTGGATGGTGAGAGTTTCCAGTAGTAAAAAAAGTGAAGTAGGAAACAAATTGATAGCAATTCTTGTGTTAGTAATAAAATAAATTGACAGGAAGTCTTGTGGAAGTAAGTTGATTTATATGGGGAATTGGTAAGAATTGGAATTCTTCGTCATATGAAGTATAAAAGTAAGAAAAGTTTTAGTAGTACAAAGCTGGAGGTACCTGTCCATGAAAAAGTACAGTACAATGCTTGTGGTTATAAGTAGATCTGCTTTAGGGCTGGGAATAACATATCTAATAATGAAACTGTGCTGAATTATGGGCTAACTGGGATACTTTCAGAGTAAGAGGTTAATTTATATGGAGTGCGTTTCCCAGGACACACGTCCCCAACCCATTCCCCCACCAGAGCGTAGGTGAAGAGGCTCCACCTCTACTACCACAATGGCCACTTAGCCTTACTTATAGATATGGGAGAGAAAAATCAACAAAACTATTTTTTTCAATAAACATCTTTATTAGATTATCACATATGACATAGGCAATCTTACATTTACATAAATGAAAAACAAACATTGGCACCACTTTAGTTGCAAACAGACACCAAACCAATATAATCTTTAAAATAATATCAACCATCACAATATCAGAAATCAGCAAAACGGTTGTAAACTGGTTAGCGCTACAACCTCTCAGCTCCACGGTAACAGATTTAACCCTGGCTTCCAGTTTCTATCTGGGTAGCATTTGCATCTTCTGCCATCATGTGTGTGAGCTGGTACAGCGTACTCCAGCTTCACACCTCTCAAACATGTGTTAAAGTGACCAGCTATTCCAAACTGGCTCCAGGCTTGCACTCCATTAAAAGGGTATGGGCTCACTGGGATTTTCCTGGTTCACAAAATGCAAAAAGATAGAAATTCTAGCTAGTGTTACACTAGACAAGAACCTGGAAAGAAAAGATTATGCAGAAAAAAAATACACAAAGCCCAAGAAATATGACAGATGCCCACATTCAGAAATGAGTAGGAAGTGAAGTGTGGCGGCAGTGAGATAAAAGAACTGGAAGTAAGAGCTTTAGGAAAGAGAAGGAAACAAATTACCTAGAAATACATGGAATTTATGAGGACAACACATGCAAAATAATATTCAGTAGTAGTATTGAACCTTGATGGGCTACAGAACACTGAAGACAAATGAGTTTAACAAAATACAAAGGGAAACTTTACATTGTAAGTAAGGCACTAGTATTATGAATCTACAAAATCTTGACTAAAATAAGGCGTTACCAATCACCAAACATCACAACATAACAGAAATGCACGAGAAGGAAGTCAAAGAATCACCTCTAGCATAACTCACATTTAGTACAGTGCTTTAAGCAAAAGTACTATATAGAAGAAGCTACTACTGTTATGCTGCTAATTAAAATTAAGGTACAGTATTAAGAAAGCAACAGCAAACCCCATTAGTACTACGTATTTCACTAAGTGATTATGTAGTTTGTCCAATGACCAAACTGTGCAACTGAAAGGCTGTCAAGACAAACTAGTAAATCAAATCCAGACACGTCATCAAATCATGTTAACTCATTAGCACCAACAAGCACATTTAATCTTCAAGTGCCATCTGAGCTTCTATACGGCATTTTTGACACAGGACTGCAATCCTAAATGGAGTGACTTACAGGTTGGTGGTATGAAACACGTGTCAAGAATAGTTGTGTAAAATCTTACCATAACTATAGATGTCCTTCTCTTCTATATGCTGCAGTATTGATAACATAAGGGAGTCTCTGCCTCTGGCTGACTCTTGCATCCGACCAGTATCCAAAAGCCTTAATGCTACTGCGAGGTATGCGTTATGCTGCACCACACAATGTGTATGTCAGCCATAAAGAGATATCGGGTATAAAGCAGACATCAGCACTGAAGACTTGCTAAAGGTGTTTGTTGGTGCTAATGAGTTAACATGATTTGATGACGTGTCTGGATTTGATTTAATAGTTTAATGTCTTGACAGCATTTCAGTTACACAGTTTGGTCATTGGACAAAGTACATAATCACTTAGTTAAATACATAGTACTAATGGGGTTTGCTGTTGCTCCATTTGCCCCATTTGGGATGTACCTTACAAGACACCTGCAACAACTAGAAAGACCACAGAAGTACTTCACCAAGAGGATCACTGGCCCCAAGCAGATGCCCTATGCAGCTCGACTGAAGAAACTCCAGCTGTACTCTGTTGCATACTGCCTACTCAGAGGTGATCTCTGCCTGACATACAAGGCCATGTCCAACCCAGAATTGATGGACATGCTCCACCTAAAGAAACCAAATCCCCTCGAGCCACACATTCCAGGGATCAAAACCTCACTATAACAATAAATAGGATGTGCTGGAGGGATAGACTCCTGTCCCAGAGACTTCCCATACTCTGGAACAAGATTCCAATCCACACTAGGCAGAGCTCCTCGCTAACTCTCTTCATGAAAAACCTTGACGAGTGGATGGGAAACAAAGTTTACCCCAGGGATCACTTCAATGGCTCTACTGGACAGAGGCACGGGGAACTAATCTAAGGGGGTGGCGAAAGCCAACACATTCTGGCTAGGCTTATAAATGCCTTTGGGCAGATAGCCTAATACCTACCTATGAACCTACCTCAGAGCTATGTGCCAACCAGCACCAGCCTGTGACTGTAGTTGAGAATCATATTGACAGGAAACTAGGCAACCATCAGGGGAAGGCAGGGTGAGAAAGCAATACTGCAACATATAGAAGAGAAGGATATAGTACAGTCGTGTACACTTACCACAATGTAGATGTTAGAGTGTATTCACTGTTGCAGTCATCACATTTGGGTAATCTGCTGGCAGGTTGACCTTAGTCGGCCTGAATTCCAAAGTCTTGGGTCCTGTGTCGGTTGCTGTCTCCTCTTCCATGACGTCAGGTCGTCAGGGGTATAAAACATGCAGCCGATGCCATTTTCTTTAGTTTTTCTTGCCCCATACGTCAGGTGCCCTTTTTACCTTCATCTAAACCTTTATCTAAAAGCAAATACACCACAAAGGTTGTAGAAGATAGAGAAGGAAAGTTAAACTCCAGAATGAAAGGGGGATGGCGGGAGGGTAAAGTGGACTGCAACAGTGAATACACTCGAACATCTACATTTATGGTAAGTGTATACAACTGTACTATGTTCTTCGTGTTTCACTGTTGCAGTCATTACATTTGGGTAGAATCCCAAAGCTATGGCTGGGTGGCTGGAGCTTAACAGCATTAGGTGCAGCTATACAGCTATAAGGCCCTGCAGAACTGCAGTGGCAAAGCCTGCCCTGGACTTAGAGTAGAGAGGCAAATGATAATGCTTTGTAAAGGTGTGAACTGAACTCCAAGTAGCAGCCTCTAGAATGTCTTTGGTTGTTACTCCTCTAAGGCTGTTGAAGTAGCTGCATCTCTGGTGAAATGAGACCTAATGCCCTTGGGCACAGGTTTACCATGGTGTAAGTAGCAGAAACGAATGCAGTGGCTTATCCACTTTGAAATAGTCTGCTTTGAAATAGCCTTTCCTTCCGATCCTGCAGCATATGCCACTAGTAATTGCTCAGTTTTTCTTAGAGCTTTAGTCCTGTTCAAGTAGAATCTTAGCTGTCTGTGTACGCCCAAGGAATGCAGAATTTTCTCCCCCTTGTTCTGCAGATTTGGATAAAAAATTGGCAGATGAATAGTTTGGTTAAGAGCCACACTGGAAACTACCTTATGCATAAAAGTAGGATTTGTCCTCAGATACACCCTGTCTGGGTACAATATGATAGACGGCTCTACAGCCATGAGGGCCTGTAGCTCTGAAACTCTTCTTGCTGAAGTAATTGCTAGTATCAGAGCTGTTTTCTGTGATAAGAACTTTATATCAGCAGTAGCAGCTGGTTCAAATGGAGGCAGCTTGAGCTTTTCCAACACACAATTGAGGTCCCATGCAGGTATTGGTGATCTTTTAGGAGGCCTTAAATTTTTGGCTCCTCTAAGATACTGCTTTAGTAGAGGACAAGAAAAGATTGGTGGCTCAGTATTGTAATGAGCTGAAATGGCAGAGGCATGGATTTTAATTAATGAGAAAGATAGGCCTTTGTCAAGCATCTCAATCAAGTATTGTAATATCTGAGGAATATTTGGTTCTGCTGTATCAGTTCCTTGTGCTCAATTCCAAGCACAGAATCTCTTTCATTTATCAGCATAAGATTTTCTAGTACTAGGCCTTCTGGCTTCGAAAATGACATCCATCACAGCTTTACTGAGAGGTGTTGTTTGTATAACTACATGATCAGCCATGCTGCCAGGTTCAGTGTCTGGAGTTGATTGTGCAGGATCGGATTGTTTTGCTGGGACAGTAGTTGAGGTCTTTGAGGTAAGGTCCAAGTTGGGTATTGAGACAAGTTGCTTAGGATTGGGTGCCAGTATTGGCGGGGCCAGTCCGGGGCAATTATTATCATCTTTGGTTTCTCTTGTCTGACTTTTAGGAGGACCTTGGGAAGAAGAGGCAGAGGAAGAAAGATGTAAACTGATAGGTTTTTCCAACTGAAGGATAGGGCGTCCACTTTCCATGCTTGTCTGTGATAAGTCCTTGTGCAGAATTTTTTCAATTGATAATTTTGAGGAGAGGCAAATAGATCTATGTCTGGGCTCCCCCATTTCTTTGTTATCATGCTGAAGACTTGTGTATCTAGTTTCTACTCATGAGGATCCATAAGGTTTCTGCTTAAATTGTCTGCCAGAGTATTTTGTTTTCCTGGCAGGAATTTAGCTTGAAGATGTATTTGGTAAGTCAAAGCTGTGTCCCACAATGCCATGGCTAATCTGCAAAGGGGGTATGAGTGTGTTCCCCCCTGCTTGTTTATATACCACATGACCGTGGTGTTGTCCGTCTATCAGTAGTTGTCCTGGATGAAGTAAGTCCTTGAAGGTTGTTAGAGCATTTTGAACAGCTAGCATCTCTTTCTGGTTGATATGTAGATGCATTTGTTTTGGGGACCATTTGCCCTGAATGCATCTTCCCGCATTGTGGGCTCCCCGGGCATAATCTGATGCGTCTGTTAAGGTTTGGCTGGCAGGGGGTAGAGTGAAGGACCGTCCCAAGTTTTGGTGACATGCCTTTGCCCACCATAGAAACTCCTGTTGTAGGCAGGGAATGAGAGGAATCATCGTTTCCAGACTGTGACAATGTTGACTCCATAAACATTTTAGGTACCATTGAAGTTTCCTCATATGCAGTCTTGCATATGGAATCAATAGGATGCAGGATGCCATGAAGCCCAAAGCCTGCAGAATTTGTCTTGCAGATAACTGGGTTTTTGTTGCCATCAGGTTGAAGTAAGTAGTCAGTTGTCTTTGCTTGTCTGGTGTGAGGTAAGCCATCTGGGCAGTTGTATTCAAGCTTGCACCCCAGGAATGTTATCTCTTGAGAGGGTACCAGTTGTGATTTCTTTTCGTTTATTGTGTACCCTAGGCATGTTAGAAGCCTTCTCACAAATGCCAGGTGTTGAAGAAGAATGTCCTTGTTCTCTGCTTGAATGAGACAGTCGTCCAAGTAAGGGTATATTTGAATACTCCTTTGTCTGCGAAATGCAATTACTGGTGCCAGGCACTTTGTAAAGACCCTGGGCGCAGTAGATAAGCCAAAGGGCAGTGCAGAGAATTGGTAATGCATTAAGCCAGCCTTGAATCTGAGGTATCATCTGCACGAATGTCTTACTGGGACATGCAGGTATGCCTCTTTTAGGTCTAATGTCACCAGCCAAGCATTCTTGCCCAGCATGGGCAGAAGCTGCTGCAAAGTCAGCAGTTTGAATTTTGGATTGTCCAGGTATGTGTTCAAAATCAATAAATCCAGTATTGGCCGCCAGGCCTTGTCCTTTCTGGGTACCAAGAACAGTCGAGTAAAAACATTGTCGTTTTTCCTGTTCTGGTACTGGCTGAATGGCCCCCATATCCATGAGGGACGTAACCTGTTTCTGTGCCTCCATCCATTGATTTTTTGGCAAATCTGGCCAACCGCTTGCCATTGGCAGAATATGGAAACGAAATCTGTATCCCTGTGATACTACGTTTAGCACCCATTTGTCCTGGGTTATTAAGTGCCAATTTTGAGTAAAAAGTGCTAATTTTCCTCCTAAGGGTACTGCCAAAATATACGTGCTTGGTGCAGGCAGAGGGAAGTCATTGGGACTGTTTTCTGTAGGTTTGCGCTTTATCTCCTCCAGATTTGGAGGTAGAAGCGTCCCATTGCTTTGACCTGTATGAATCTTGTGCCTGGTATCTGGAACCCTTAGGGCATCTGGATTTGCCCCTTTGAGCTCTGCCTGACACAGGAAAAGACCCATTTTTTGTAGGCCAGTGTCTACTGGATCTTGGTGTCTGCACTTGTAAGAAGTCTTTTACAGTTTGCATAGACTTAGCTTTGTCTTCCATTTTCTTTAAAACCTCTTCTGCCTTAATACCAAACAGAGTATCGTATCATGCTGTAAAGGTGCATCTAGCAATTTAGCTTTAACATGATCAGGCAAATTTGTTCCTTTAGCCAGGCATGCCTCCTAATCACAGATCAAGTAACTGTGGCCCTGCAGGAGGCCTCTAAAGAATCAAAACCACATTGCAAAGTATGCTTTCCAACCTGTTCAGCTGCATGCAATAAATCCTGCAATTCTTTATTTTCTGCACATTCAGAAATCAACATAATTTCTGTTTCAGAAATCCCATAACATGTTGTTGATACTTGAGCATATGCAATTGACAGTTTAAGGCTCTAATTGCCAAGGTTGCAGATGTATAAACCTTTTTTCCCCATCTATCCAGTGCCCTTAAATCTCTGTCAGAGGGGGTAGGATTTTTTTGCTTTTGATGCCTTAACTCCCTTTGGACCCTGTGAAATATAGTTTCAGGATCAGCAGCAGGGTTTCTAAATAAAAATTTATGCGAGTCAGGGACTCTGTAATATCTGTCAGGCTTGCTGGGAGCCAGAGGTAAGGAGTCAGAGTTCAAGCTTGACTCCGAAAACACATTAAAGGCTAAAGGCCTGTGCTTAGGGAGAAGAAGGAAATCCCCAAGTCTCTTTTTTGATTCTGAGAAATCTGGACTCTCCCAGTGAAAATGCTCCCTCAAAGTATGCAAGGTTTCTCAAAATGAAAAATCCTCAGGAGGTGATGCAGATGGTATAGACTCCTCTGCATCTGAATCCTCATAGGGAGGTATATATAACTCCTGATCAGAAAAGGAATCAGAAGAAACCTGATCTGAAGATTCATAATCAGTGTCTTGCCTAGGCCTGTTATCTGGAGGGGGATGGGTTCCCCTATGAAGGTAATAAGGTCTTCGGCCATTTTGATCGTCTGTTTTTAGGCATAGAGGCCTGTGCACGTGGCTCATGCATCCTTTAGTTGTAGAAGTTGCTTTTGCAGCTGTCGTCAGTTTGATATACACATGTTGAGGCCTGACTACACCCTCAGACGTCCGGACCCATCTGAGGGAGAACCAGCCGTGTGTCCAGCCCTTTGGGTATCTCACAGCATGCCAGTGTCTCTCTCTCTCTCTCTCTCATAACATAAGGGAGAATGGCAAAGCACAACCTTGGGAGAGGTTGTGAGGAGGCATAGCCGATGCTTTTTCAATAAAACCATGCAGCATTGCTCTTGCAAACACAGCTCTGGCTCTGGACTTACAGATGGTGTCAAGCTTGTAGTGTTTACTGAAAGTATGAACACAGGACCGTGTACATGCCTCCAGTATGGAGCCAGTGTCCAAACCTTTAAAGAATGCCCCAGAGGAAGTAACTGCTCTAGTAGAATGGGCCTTCACAGGGGAAGCAAGGGTCTTACCATTCCACAAATAAAAGGAAATGGCTTTAGAAAACCAGTTGGAAAAAGTTTGCTTGGAAACTATTTATCCAGAGCTCTTGGATGACAAGAGACAAAGAGGCAGACAGATTTGCAAATAAGCTTTGTTTTGTCAAGGTAGTACCTGAGTTGCCTCTGCACTTCCAAGGTGTGGAATATTCTCTCACTGTGACACTCGGGTGAAGGAAAAAAGGTAGGAAGGTTAATGGACCGATTTAGGTACAACTCATTAACCACTTTGGGCATGAAGGAGGGGTTAGTGTAAAGGGAAACCCTATCTCTATGAAAGGCAGTGAAGGAAGGATTGGACATCAGGGGCTGTAACTCTGAGACCCTTCCAGCACACATAATGGCCACTAACAAAACACTCTTCTACGTACCATGCTGCAGGGAAAAGGAGCTTGCTGATTCAAAAGGTCCCAGTGTAAGATTCTGCAGCACAAAATTGAGATCCCAAGGAGGAAGCAGTGGTTTCCTTGATGGTTTGACATGAAGGATACCTTTAAGGAACAGTTTTACCTCTAACCTACAGGGCAAAGGTGGAGTCATAGACAGACAAGCAGATATGGCTGAAAGGTGAGCCTTCACCGAAGAATAGGACAACCCAGCCCTTGTCAATTCACACAGATAGGATAAGACCACCGGGACATCAACTAACAGTGGTTGTAGGTCCTTTTTGAGATACCAGATGGAAAACCTTTTTCATTTGGAATTTTTGGATTTCCTAGTTACGGGTTTTCTGGCCTCCTGCAGAACTTTTAGCACATCTTCAGAAAAAAAGGAATCTGTAAAGGATTAAAACCCTATACCACAACATCAGATTTAGAGTTGATAGTTGTGGATGCACTGCTGTCCTATGTCAGTAAATCTATCTTGTGTGGTAACTTGTGATGATTGCCCCTGGCTAGGTGCAGGAGAAGGGGGAACCAGTGCTGCCTTGGCCAAAAGGGAATCACCAACAAGATTTTTGCCTGATCCTGCTGAATCTTCAGTAGGACCTTCTGTATAAGAGGCAAAGGGGGAATGCATACAGAAACATCCCCTTCCATGAGAAAGGCAGAGTATCTACCTTCCACACTAGGGGATTTGGGACCCTGGCACAAAATTTTGGAAGTTGTGCGTTCATGGAGGAGGTAAACAGATCTACCCGAGGTGTACCCTAATGATGGATTAGGTTGAGAAACACATCCCTGTGCAATATCCATTCATGGGAATGGATCATAGACCTGCTTACACAGTCTGCCACTGTATTCTTGGCTGAGGGGAAATAAACCTCCTGTAAGGAGATTTTGTAAGACTAATTCCCAGGTGAGTAGGGCTACACTGCAAAGAATGTAAGACTTCGTTCCCACCTGCTTGCTGATCGCTAGCAGTAGCCTTCAAAAGGAATTTGGAGTGCTCAGCTCTGGACATTTGAAGGAAGCCAAGAAAACATCCAGAAAGGCATGCAAGGACTGGAGGGATAGCAGAAAATGGGGAGTCCATCTGCAAGAGGTCATAATACCGCTTCTGAATATCCAAAACGTGGGAGCAGTCCCACTTAAAAATGTTTTTCATTTTGAGAATGGTCTCCCAAAAGAGATATCCTCCCGAGGGGAATCTGTACCATTAGATTACTCCTATGGAGAGGCATACCAAAGGGAGAAGCCAACTGGGTGGAATAGGCTAATGACTCCTCACCAGAGAAATACTCCTCCAATGAGGAAGTCTCCACAGTTCTTTTGAAGGATGTGGAAGGAGAAAAAAGCTGCAGAAAAACAGAAGATGGAGGGGGTTAGTGAAGAGCCATAAATGCATTAAAGAGGTTTTGAGAAAAAGCTTCCCAATCAGGGGGCTGCTGAGGGGTAGTAGGAGACACATGTTTAGCTTTATCCTTCTTTTTAGAGGCTTCCATACGATGAAATGTAGAAGGACTGGACATCAGCCTACAGTCGACAATATTGGAAAGCACATCTTCATGCACCACATAATTTGTGTGATACCATGAGGACACTGATACAATAAGCCTGGGTTCTCCCTTGTCACCCTGATCGAACACCTGCCCTTCCCTCGTGGACGTGCCAGTGGACTCCTCTGGGGCCTCCACTGTGGTACCAGCTGAAGGTACATCTACCACCTCTGGCACAGTCTCCAGGTCTACACCGGCCTTGGGAGCAATGATTGAAAGAGAGGGAGCAGCTGAAGATTCAGGCCACGATTTTTTTGGCCTTCTTTGGTACAGGCTCATCCGAATGGCCCAACGTCACATCCATTTCACGTGCAAGGAACTTAAGTCGCTGGCTCTCTAAATATGATTTTAGAGAGGCTAGCCGACGCCCAAGGGTCTTAGGGACAAAGGATTTGCAAATAGGGCACTCATTGTGGTTGTGGTATGGGCCGAGACAAAAAAAGGCAAAGATCATGGGAGTCTTTATGTGGAATCTGCCTTCCACACTGACACTTGCCCTTCCTAGATGACATGAACCCAACAAGCAGCAGCAAAAAAATTAAGAAAAAATCCCAGTGGGGACTTATCTGATATCTGGAACACAACTGTTCTGGCGAGCAAACTTCTGCAGCAGGCAATCAGACAAGCAGCAGAAAAGTTCTGAGGCAGGTGTGTGCTGACATCTGCTTTATACCAGTCTCTTTACGGCCGATGTATGTGTTGTGTGGTATGGCGTAGCACGTACCTCACACTAGCATTAAGGCTTCTGGATACCGGCCAGATGTACACGTTAGCCGGAGGCAGACACCCTTATGTTATGAATACTGCAGCATATGAATAGAAGGACATCCGCCCAGTATGAAAATAAGACAACATTAACTGTTTATGAGGCACTACATGGAACATATGAACCACTGTTCTGCATTTGTTATAGATATATCTAAAAGAGGAATCTCTGTAGATTAAAAAGCAGTACTAGAGAAAGGACTCATGTTTATTCCATCCATTAAAAGTGATGTAACACAAACAATTGTTGACTTAAAATTATTTACACAGAATTCACAATTAAAGTTAGATTTTGGTTATGGTATACATGACAGACATCAGTTCAGAAAACCTAGCACCTTTATACCAAATTTGCATCCATTGATAGATGCATACTCTAAATTGGTTGAACAAGAACTATATACACATGATAAGAGGAATAGTGGAAGGAGGTGGTATGGTAACTTAATGTTTAAACAACGTAGAGCACTGGAGAGTTTAAAGAGTGATCGCAATATAATGATAAGACCCGCCGATAAGGGCGGACCTATCGTTATTATGGATATGGAGCAATATATTAAAAGCATGGAAGAGATGCTGAAAGATGAACAATACTATACCAAGATTGGATTAAATAAAGTAGATAAAGCTATAGAACGAGTTTCTAAAACTCTGAATATATTATATAATCAAGGAAAATTAGATGAAAATTTATGTAATTATTGTACTATTAATCATCCCACAATACCATGTATACAAGGGGTTCCGAAGATCCATAAACACCCATCCGATCCACCCATGCGACCTATAGTCGCAGGTAGAGGATGGGT
Organism: Protopterus annectens; assembly: GCF_019279795.1. Taxonomy (NCBI): domain Eukaryota; kingdom Metazoa; phylum Chordata; order Ceratodontiformes; family Protopteridae; genus Protopterus; species Protopterus annectens. Next base: position 271,921,664 of record NC_056728.1, read on the forward strand.
AACCGAACCTGTATCGTTATACTTAGAATCTATATTGAGACCTATGGTGAATAATTACCCACACATACTTAGAGACACTAAGTTTCATAGTTTAGTACTAGGCTATCTGCCCTGGGGAATTTGTAAGCCTAGCCATAGTGATGTGGCTTTCGCCACCCCATGAAATGATACAAAAATGCACAGAATAGATTTATAGTTTCATAGTTTAGTACTAGGCAGTTTTTGATTAAGTTATATGAACATATGCCCAAGGCATCCCACAATAATAATTATTGGTTAGTCACATTAGATGTCCAGTCTCTTTTTACATGTATCCCTAATAAGGAAGGTATAGAATGTGTCCGTAGACGTCTTCAAGTGGAGTATCTACCTAATCCAACTCACATTGATGTAATATGTGACCTGTTGGAAATAGTATTATGCAACAATGTGTTTATATTTAACAATCAAGCATACATACAAAAAGATGGCGTAGCTATGGGCACGTTGTGTGCCAATAGCTACGCCATGGCAGATTGGGAGGAGAAATATCTGTTTGAGATGAGTGAATTCCAAGAGAATGTAAGGTTTTATACACGTTTTGTGGATGATTTGTTCCTTATATGGGATTCAGATAAAGAGAAATTAGATAAATTCCTAGTAAAGGTGAATTTGATTACACAATATTTAAAATTTACCATGGAAGCCTCATTAGAAAAAATATCCTACTTGGACGTGTATGTTGAGAGGTTGTCGGATGGTCTCCTCAATACAGGGGTATATAGAAAAAGCTGCCATAGGAACTCATTGTTGCACAGGAGCAGCATGCACCCTGGATTCGTTTTAAAAACATAATTAAAGGACAGGGAATGAGGGTGTCACGCATGAATTCTAATGATACTGGATATAGAAGTGAATTAAGTACCCTAAAACAACAGTTAACAAACAGATCATATGGGATAGATGAAGTGGAACGTGAATTATGCAAAGTAGAACGAATGAGATCAAATGCGGCACACCCATATTTTGCTAATAAGGAGATAGATTTACACCTAGTCTATAATAATGATGGTAATAAAGGAAAGGATGAGGCACTCCTAATATCATCTATATATTATACAAAGGATGTTACTGATATAAGAAATATATACCAAAAATATTGGCAAATATTGACACTGGACCCTAGAATTTTAGATGTAGTAGGTAATTGCCCCAAGTTCATATATAAAAATAAAATTAATCTATATAGAATGTTGTGTGGCCCTAATGGAACGGGAAAGAGCCACCACAATAAATTAACTGGAGTAACCAAACCTTGTCAGAAGTGTAGATATTGTGTGTCCATTAATGATACTGCCAGATTTATACATCCCACTACACAACAAGAATTTAAGTTCTCAATACAAGCCACCTGTGACACGGCCCATGTCGTCTATCTTGCTACCTGCATGAATTGCCCTGCATTTTATGTGGGCAAAACGGATAGACGACTAAGGGACCGTATTAGAGATCATTTGTATAACATTAGAATAAAGTCATCAAATAATGAATTATCGAAACACGTCCTTGATACAATAGACCATGAATTTAAATTCATGGCTATATAAAAGAATTATGTAACAACTAGACGTGGTGATATAGTAAATAAAACTGAGGAGAATGAAATAAGATGGATTATTAGGCTCAGAGCGAACCACTCACAGGGTCTGAATGACAGAGTTCCTATCAAACCTGTGCTAAAGGCCAGGAAACTGAAAATTAATACATAGAATTAGACCATATTAATAGATATGAAGCGGTTTTTCTTTTTTGTAAAATATACATAAATACAAAAATACATATATATATATATATATGTTTTTAGTCAATTGCATCACTATATTTACATGTAATATGTACATACAAATAATAGGTACACATTTTGTAACATGTTCTAAACAAGTGATATAGGTGTGATGTTTTAAAAGCTTTTAAAATCTTTTAAAATGCTTGAATTTAGTTGTCTATGTATAATTCTAAATCTTGTATAAAAAAATTTTTAATAAGTTTAAAAAAAAAAAAATATATATATATATATATATATATATATATATATATGCAGAATTTGATAATATATCAATGATGTATATGTTTAATTAATCAAGTACAACTCATGCTTTAAAGCATTAATTAAATATGCTAACAAAACTAATTATTGTGATGACAGGAAATGATCTCACTAAAATAGCACGAGATTGTATATAAATGTCATGAAAGTGGTTATTTTTGTAATGGCCTGATGAAGCCTACGGGTGAAAGCGCTGGCCTATTTTACTTTGTCTAATAAAGTTCTTAAGGAAAGAAACACTAGCGTCTACTATCATTATCCATAGCGAGGTGAAGACCGTCTGTGGACTGAGGTAGTGCTTATTGTTATCGTGCCGAAGGGCTTTGATAAGAGTGATACGTCTTACAAAAGCTGGTGTGGTGGAATAAGAACTTTGGAATACTTCCGGTGACTGCACTGTTTATGCAAGGTACTGATATCTGCCTCTGTACCCTCCCAATATTTATATTACTACCAATTTGTGCTGTTCTAACAGGGGGAGGTACTCACGATATAGCGACAAGTTTTTTATTCTTATTATTTGTTATAGATACTTTTGCATTTTCATAAATGATTGGATTACAAACTGCCCAGAGGCATCACGGTGTATGATAAAAATAGAAGGTCACTGTCCATACAGAAAGTAGTGCTCAGGAGTTATTGTTGAGTGATTGGTAGTCATTTGTAATATTTTCAAAGGTACATTAATACTGACAAAACCAAGTGACTTACAAACTACTGCACTGTATCAACTGTAGGTTTAGATAGTGCTACAAAAAATTACTAGCAATACTTCTACTATGATTTGCATAGCATGAGAAAGAAATTGAGTGCAGTTTGCAATAGGCATCCATTTAATATATTTATTACCTCAAAACCATGCATCTGTTAAGGAAATGTATGTAGTCAACTGAAAGTTCAAGCCAGGAGGAAAAAAGTAATGCTAATACTAGGTGTCCAGTTTATATGGTTAACAAGGCATAAACACCTATTTGTCAAAATTTAAAGAAAATGTGCATTCAACACTTTCTGCAATATAATTTTGGTTCCTACGCATTCTGCCTAAGGACCATAGCCCCCACAGCCTGTATTACCTCCTGGGTCGGTCCTCCTTTAATAAGATGAAAGGATAAATTGGAAAGTGGCATTGCAGCAAGTATTACTCAACTAAGGTTGTCATTGGCAGGATAGGGGAAGGGAGATGTAATGGTACATAGTGGGGGATGACCAGTTGAAATGCCTGCACCACCATACAGCCACCTCCCTTTACCACACTAGGCTGACATGAGAGACAAGTGCAATGTGGAGATGTGTCCCTCAAGTTGCCTACCCTCAACATCCATCTAATGATGCATCATTACTCTGGTATCACCACTGGAGCTGTCATGCATTGGTTTTGTGAATCAAGCATGTCTCATAGCCTCCTCCAGGAATCGCAGGAACCAGAGCATAGTACAGTTGTGTACACTTACCATAAATGTAGATGTTTGAGTGTATTCACTGTTGCAGTCATCACATTTGGGTTATCCTGCCAGAGGTAGCCCTCAAGTTGGCCCGAATACCAGAGGCTTAGTATTTCTGCATCAGTTGCTGTTGCTCCAGGACTGACGTCAGGTTGTCAGTGGTATAAAAAAGTACAGCTGTGTACACTTACCATAAATGTAGAGGTTCGAATCTATTCACTGTTGCAGTCATCACATTTGGATTATCTGCTTGCAGTAGCCCTCAGTCGGCCTGATTATCAAAGTCTTGGGTCCTGCATCGGTTGCTTTCTCATTTTCCATGACGTCAGGTAGTTAGGGGTATAAAGCATGCAGCCGATGCCATTACATCAGTTTTTTCTTACCCCAGATGTCAGGTGCCCCCATAATGGGAAGCAATTATATACAAGGTTACACCCCCACCCAAAAAGCAAATACACCAAAAAGCTTTAAGCACAGTAAACAAGAATAGAGGTATAGTCAATAGAAGTCAGGGGGCTGGAGGGAGGGTAACTAGGACTGCAACAGTGAATACACTCAAACATCTACATTTATGGTAAGTGTACACAACCGTACCATGTTCTTCGTGTTTCACTGTTGCAGTCATCATATTTGGGTAGATTCTCAAAGCTAAGGATGGGAAGAGATAATTATATAGCATTAGGACCAGCTATAAAGGCCCTGCAACACTGCAGTGGCAAAGCCAGCTCTAGATTTAGAAAAAATTGGCAAGTAGTAATGCTTGGTGAAGGTATGTACAGAACTCCAGGTAGCAGCTTCTAGGATGTCCCTGGTAGGGACACCTCTGAGAAAGACTGTAGAGGTAGATGCAGCCCTAGTTGAATGTGGTCTTATCCCCTGTGGGGTAGGTTTTCCATGGTGCTTATAGCAGAAATGAATGAATGGCCTATCCACTTAGAAATGGTTTGCTTTGAAATGGCCTTCCCCTCTGCCCCTGCAACAAATGCAACCAGCAGCTGCTCAGATTTCCTGAGAGGCTTAGTGCTGTCCAAGTAAAATCTAAGTTGTCTATGCACATCTAAGGAATGCAGTATTCATTCCCCTTTGTTCTGTGGATTAGAAAATAAGGTTGGCAAATGAATGGACTGATTAAGGGCCACACTGGATACCACCTTGGGCATGAAGGAGGGATTGGTCCTAAGGGACACCCTGTCAGCATGAAAGATGATGAAAGGCTCCACTGCCATGAGGGCCTGTAATTCAGACATCCTTCTTGCTGAAGTGATGGCTGGAAGGAAGGCAGTTTTCAAAGAAAGGAATTTCAACTCTGCATTTGCAGTTGGCTCAAAAGGAGGTAGAGTGAGCTTTTCCAATACAAAGTTAAGGTCCCAGGCTGGAGTAGGAGCTCTCCTGGGTGGGCTTACATTTTTGGCCCTTCTGAGGAATTGCTTCAGCAGTGAATGAGAGAAGAGGGGTGATTCTGTATTGTAATGACCTGAAATGGCTGAGGCATGTATTTTGGAGGAAAAGGAAAGGTCCTTGTGAAGCATCTCAGTTAAGTATTGAAGAATATGGGGTAAATTGGGTGCTGCTGTGCCCATCCCCTGAGTTTGGCTCCAGGAACAGAATCTTTTCCAATTTTCAGCATAGGATTTTCTAATACTAGGCCTCCTTGCCTTCAGAATGACATCCATCACTTGCTTACTGAAGGGTTGATAATGGAGAGATCGGGTAATTAGCCAGGCTGCCAGGTTCAATGTTTGAAGCTGTGGGTGCAGAATCTGGCCCACCTGTTGGGCCAGCAGGGCAGGGGTCTGAGGCAGGTGCCATGGTGGCAACAGTGACACACTGCACAAGAGGGGGTACCAGTGTTGGCGTGGCAAGTCTGGTGCAATCAGTATTGTCCTTGGTTTGTCCTGTTTGAACTTTAGTAATACCTTGGAGAGGAGAGGCAGAGGGGGAAAGGCATAAACAGGTGAAGGACAGGGTATCCACTTTCCATCCTTGTTTGTGGGGAGTCCTTGCGCAGAATTTGTCCAATTGGTAGTTCTAGGGGGAGGCAAACAGGTCTATCTCTGGGATCCCCCATTTGTTTCTCAACATGTTGAATATCTTTGGTTCCAATTTCCACTAGTGTGGGTCCATGAGTTTCTGCTTAGGTCTACCAGTGCATTTAGCTTTCCTGTCAGGAATTGAGCCTCTAGGTGCACTTGGTAGCTCAAGACTGTGTTCCACAGAGCTATGGCTAGTCTGCAGAGAGGGTAGGAATGGGTTCTCCCCTGCTTGTTTATATACCACATAACAGTGGTCTTGTCCATCTTTACCAATAATTGTCCTGGAAGAATGTGGTCCTTGAAGTGTGTCAGAGCATTCTGTACAGCTAACATTTCTTTTTGCTTGATATGGGTTGCATTTTCCCTGAATGCACTGCCCTGCCAAGTGAGCCCCCCATGCATAATCTGATGCGTCTGTTATTAAGGTTTGGGCAGCAGGGGGTAGAGTGAATGGCAGTCCCTTGTTTTGGTGGCAGGCCTCTGCCCACCAAAGGAACTCTATCTGTATACAAGGTATGATACGAATCATTGATTCTAGATCCTGAGAATGTTGACACCATAGGCTTTTTAGATACCATTGTAGTTCCCTCATATGCAGTCTTGCATATGGAATTGGTAGAATGCAGGCCATGCTTGCAGTATTTTCTTTGGAGATAGCTGGGTTTTTGTGGCCAGTAGTTTGAAGTAGACTGTCAAATGAACGTGTTTCTCTGGCATGAGGTAGGCCACCTGGGAAGTTGTATTCAAGCTTGGTCCCAGGAATACAATTTGTTGGCAGGGTACAAGATGTGATTTCCTTTTGTTTATGGTGTACCCCAGAGAAGTTAGCAATTTTTTTTACAAATGCCAGATTATTTAATAGTATGTCCTGGCTTTCTGCCTGAATTAGACAATTGTCCAGGTATGGGTATATTTGAATATTTCTTTGCCTGCAAAATGCAATGACTGGAGCTAGGCACTCGGTGAATACCCTGGGTGCAGTAGATAAGCCAAAGGGCAATGCAGAGAACTGACATGCATGTAGCCTGCTCTGAAGCGTAGGTATCTTTGGAAAGATTCCCTTATTGGGATGTGCAGGTAGGCTTCCTTTAAAGCTAGTCTTGCCAACCAGGCATCTTCGCCTAGCATGGGAAGCAGCTGATGAAGAGTTAGTATCTTGAATTTTGGGATTACCAAAAATGTGTTTAGTATAGACAGGTCCAGGATAGGATGCCAGGAATTTTTCTGGGTACCAGGAAAAGTCTTGAGTAGAAACAGTGCCCCCATTCTTCTTCTGGGACAGGCTGAATAACCCTGATGCTTAAAAGAGAGAGAATTTGCTTTTGAGCCTCTGCCCACTGACTTGGGGGTAGGTCTGGCCAACCGTTTGGGGTTGGTAAGGAGTGGAAGTGAATCTGTATCCTTGGGAAACTATATTTAAAACCCATTTGTCCTAGGTAATGAGTCCCCAATTTTTTTGCATGCAGGGCAATCTTTCCCCCTAAAGAAACAGTCAGTTGAGTAGGGCTTCGAAGATTTAAAGTCAAGTCATTGAGACAGTTTACCATAGGGGGGAGTCTTACTACTCCCTGATTTGGAAGTGGGAGCCCGCCATTGCTTAGGCCTGTGAGTACCTTGGGACTGAAGCCTGGGTGTTCTGCTGATTCTGGGTTTGGACTGAGAAGGCCTGGAAGAGGCAAGAAAGGACCAATTGTTAGAGGGCCAATGCCTACTAAATCTGAGAGGCTGCACTTGCAGGAAATCTTTAACAGTTTGCATAGATTTAGCTTTTTCCTCCATCCTTTCAAGTAGTACTTCTGCTTTGTTGCCAAACAGGCGGTCTTGGTTTAAGGGAGCATCCAGTAATTTAGCTTTAACATGATCTGGCAAAGATTGCTCCTTAAGCCAAGCATGCCTTCTAAGTACTGACCCAGTGACAGCAGCCCTGCAAGATGCCTCTAATGAATCAAAACCACACTGCAAAGTATGTTTTCCAACTTGTTCAGCAGAATGCATTAAATCCTGTAAATCTTTATTTTCAGCAGAGTCAGGAATCAACATAATTTTCTGTTTAAGCGTTGCCAAACAGGCGGTCTTGGTTTAAGGGAGCATCCAGTAATTTAGCTTTAACATGATCTGGCAAAGATTGCTCCTTAAGCCAAGCATGCCTTCTAAGTACTGACCCAGTGACAGCAGCCCTGCAAGATGCCTCTAATGAATCAAAACCACACTGCAAAATATGTTTTCCAACTTGTTCAGCAGAATGCATTAAATCCTGTAAATCTTTATTTTCAGCAGAGTCAGGAATCAACATAATTTTCTGTTTAAGCAATCCAATAATATGCTGCTGATACTTTAACATATGAAACTGGCAGTTTAAGGTCCTAATGGCCAAGGTTGCAGAAGTGTATACCTTCTTACCCCATCTATCCAGCGCCCTGGAATCTCTATCAGAGGGGGTAAGATTTTTGGCAGTAGTAGCCTTCATGCCCTTGGGTCCCTGTGAAATGGTCTCAGGATCCGCAGTAGGATTTTTAAAGAGGAACTTGTTTGAGTCAGGTACCCTGTAATACCCATCAGGTTTTCTAGGAGCAGGAGGTAAAGAGTCAGGGGCCAGGCTAGATTCCGAGAAGGCATCATCTACAATGTCTAGTACAGGAGGGATAGCTAAAGGCCTGTGTTGAGGTAGGAGTAAGAATTCCCTAAGCCTCTTCTTGGAGTCAAGAGTAATCCTGGCTTTCCCAGCAGAAATGCTCCCTAAGAGTATGCAAGGTTTCACCAAAAGAGAAATCCTCTGGGGGGGAAGCAGGGGGAATGAAGTCCTCTGCATCAGAGTCCTCATAGGTAGATAATGACAAATCCTGGTCATCAGAGAAAACAGAAATGTCAGACTCCCGATCAGAAGAATCAGAAGGAAAATCAGTCCTAGGTCTCTTAGAGGGGAAAGGGTGGCTTCCCCTGATTGGAGTAATAAAGTCTTCAGCCATTCTTATCATTTATTTGATAGGCATAGGGGTCTGACTATGTGATCTGCACGTCTGTTTTCTAGGCATGGATCGAGCTTTAGGCCTTGAAGAAGAAGATGGCATTGGTTTAATATGCAAGTCAGTAGGCCTGAATACATCCTCAGAAGCCAGTGCCTGCCTGCATAGCGGCTTTGGACCCATCCAAGGTAGAGACATCCGCAGGTTTCAAAGTCGAAGAAGCATCTCTCTCCGAATGGGTCTCAGTAGAGGCCTGCGAATCTGAAGTAGCGGGTATCAGGGGCTGCGAAAGCGCCTCACTGAGTACCGGCGAACTGGCGACTAGCTTAGGAGAAGTGTCGTCGGCAGCTTTGAACCTATGCGGTCTGTCTTTATCTTTGAGTTTTTTCGGAATGTCGGTAGTCGGGTGGCTTACCGAAGCCATTTCTGGACAATTGAACAGCGTACCAAAATATTTAGATGCGTAAATGAACCGACGACTAATAGTACAAGGTTTGAATAAGGCACAAAACCGACAGCGAGGTACATCGTGGTCTGAGTCTAAGCAAGGAATGTAGTAGGAATGAAAATCTTTATGAGGTATTTGCTTTCCACAAGAAATACAATTAACAATTACTGACATCAGTTTAGAGCAAGAAAAATGAGCCCCAACGGGGTACTTAGCTTAGATGAAGACTTCAGATCTGAAACTCGAAAACGACAATTTCAGGAGTTGGACTGGCACCTGCGAAGTGCTTCTGCTTCGGGCACCGCACGGCAAGAAAGACTGATGTAATGGTGTCAGCTGCAAGCTTTATATGCCTGACTACCTGACTTCATGGAAGTTGAGATAGCAACCAACGCAGCAACCAACGCAGGACCCAAGACTTTGATAATCAGGCCAACTGAGGGCTACTGCAAGCAGATAACCCAAATGTAATGACTGCAACAGTTAAACACGAAGAACATCAGGCAGTGGACATCATTACATCATTTTTTCTTGCCCTGTCAGGAGCCCCAATAGGAAGCTAGGTTATGGTGGAAGAACACCACCAGTAGAAAGTAAATACCAAAATTTCCTTGCAAGAAGAGAGACAGAGAGAGAGAGAGAGAGAGAGAGACAAGGGGGGTGGAGGGAGGGAAGCTAGGACTGCAACAGTGAATACACTCTAACATCTACATTTATGGTAATTGTACGCAACTGTACTATGTTCTTCGTGTTTCACTGTTGCAGTCCTCACATTTGAGTTGATTCTCAAAGCGAAACAAAAGAATGGAGGCAGTCAAGAAGATTGGGGGCTGGCTAGGATGCCCTGCAAGACTGCGGTGACGAAGCCTGCCCTGGATTTGGAGAAGATAGGCAGGTGGTAATGCTTGGTGAAGGTATGAACTGATGTCCATGTTGCAGCCTCCAGGATGTCCCTGGTGGGGACCCCTCTGAGAAAAGCTGCAGAGGTGGAGGTTGCTCTGGCGGATTGGGTCCTGACCCCCTTTGGGGGTGGTTTCCCGTGCTGTTTGTATGCAGAAATGGATGCAGTGTGCTATCCATTTGGAGACTGCTTGTTAGGATATGGCCTTGCCCTCTGCTCCTGCAGCAAAGCTGACTAGCAATTGATCAGTTTTTTCTGAAAAAATTAGTCCTGTCCAGGTAGAATCTGAGCTGTCTGTGCACATGCAGAGTGCAGAATCATTTCCCCCTTATTTTGTGGGTTAGGGAAAAAGGTGGGCAAATGAACTGATTGGTTGAGAGCCACACTGGACACCACTTTAGGCATGAAGGATGGGTTAGTCCCTGAGGGAGACCCTGTCAGCATGGAAAATGATGAAGGGCTCTACAGCCATAAGTGCTTGTAGCTCTGATAGCCTTGCTTCTGGCCATCATTTCAGCTAGAAAAGTGTCTTCCAAGAGAAATTTCAACTCTGCTGAAGCTACAGGTTCAAATGGGGGCAGGGTGAGCTTTTTCAGCACAAAGTTAAGATCCCAAGCCGGGGTAGGAGCTCTTCTGGGTGGCCTTAAGTTGTTAGCTCCTCTTAGGAACTGCTTGATGAAAGGGTGTGAGAAAAGAGGTGGCTCTGTGCTGAAATGAGCAGAGATGGCAGAGGCATGAATTTCAATAGAAGAGAAGGATAGACCCCTGTGTAGTAGGTCCCAGGATGACAGGTAGGGAGGACTGTGCCCTTCTGGCTCCCTTAGCCTGGATCCAGGTGCAAAACCTTTTCCACTTGTCAGCATAGGATTTTCTAGTGCTGGGGCATCTGGCCTCATGTACAACATCTAGAACTTGTTTGCTTAGGCTGGCAGTTTGAGGAGAGGTCAGGGAATAAGCCAGGTTGAGGGTCTGCAATTGGGGATACATGAAATCTCCATTACTCTGGGTCAGAAGTGTTGGGATCTGAGGTAGGTGCCATGGTGGCAGAGGTGACAGGTTGTGCTGCAGTGGGTGCCAGTGCTGGTGTGGCCAGTCTGGGGCAAACAGAATTGTCCACCGTTTTTCCTCCCTTATTTTGAGCAGTACCCTTGACATGAACGCTAGAAGGGGAAATGCATAGACCGAGAGGTTTTCCCACTGGAAGGATAAAGCATCCACTTTCCAGGCTTTGCTGTGAGATTCCCTGGTGCAGAATTTGCTGAGCTGATGGAGTGGGAGGCAAAGAGGTCGACCTTCGGGGTGCCCCATTTCTGGGTTACAAGAGTGACGGTTCTGTGGTCTAGCTGCCATTCATGTGGGTCTAGCAGGTTTCTGCTTAAGTTGCCTGCTAGAGAGTTTAGAGAGCCTGGCAGGAATTGTGGTAACAGGTGTAGATGCATAGCTGAGGCCATGTGCCAAAGGATCATTTGAGCCTGCAGCGAGGATAGAGAGTCCCTCGCTGCTTGTTGATATACCACATCACTGTGGTGGTGTCTGTTTTGATCAGTAGAGGCCCTAGGGAGAGCAGGGGCCTGAAGGCTGTCAGGGCATGCTAAACAACTAACATCTCTTTTTGGCTGATGTGCAGATGTATTTGATTTAGGCTCCACTGGCCCTGAATGCACCTGGTGTCCAGGTGAGCACCCCAGGCACAGTCTGATGCATCTGTGGTGAGGGTCTGGGCGGCGTGGGATTGTGGGAAGGGAAGTCCTTTGTTGTGGTTGCATGCTGCTGCCCACCAAAGAAAATCTTTCCTTAGACAAGGTATCATTGATATAAGTTTCCTGGTCTTGAGAGTGCTGACACCAAAGACATTTTAGGTACCACTATAGTTTCCTCATACGCAGTCTAGCATATGGAATGAGTAAAATGCAAGAGGACATGAACCCTAGAACTTCCAGGATTTTCCTTGTGGATAACTGGGTTCTGGTGGCTAGTTGAGAAGTAGCCTGTCAGGTAGTCTTTTTTTTCTGGAGTAAGGAATACCATCTGGGATGCTGTGTCCAGGCTTGCTCCCAGGAATACAATTTTTTTGTGTGGGGACTAGTTTTGATTTCTTTTTGTTAACAGTATACCCCAGGGAGGTCAGTAGGTCCTTTAGAAAGGTCAGGTGCTGTAGCAGCTTTTCCTGTCTGTCTGAATCAGGCAGTCATCTAAGTAGGGGTAAATTTGAATATTTCTTTCTCGGCAAAAGCAATGGCGGGAGCCAGACATTTTGTGAATACTTTGGGAGCAGTAGATAAGCCAAAGGGAAGCACAGAGAACTAAAGTACATAGATCATGCCCTGAAATGTAGGTATTTCCTGCATGATTCCCCGACTGGGTTGTGTAGGGAGGCCTCTTTTAGGTCTAGGGTGGCTAAATAAGCATCCTTGGAAAGCATAGGTAGCAACTGCTGGAGGGTGAGCATTTTGAATTTTGCTATCACCAGAAAGGTGTTTAGAATGGATAGATCAAGGATGGGGCACCATGGGCCCTCTGTCTGTGTACCAGGAAGAGTCTGGAGTAGAAACTTTGGCCTATCTGTTCTGCAGGAACATGCTCTATTGTCCTCATGGAGAACAGAGGAAGGACTTGCTTTTTGGCTGCTGCTCACTGGTTTGGAGGAAGATCTGGGAACCCTTTTGGGGTTGGCAGACTGTGGAAATAAAATCTGTATCCCTGGGACACTATGTTGAGGACCCAGCGGTCGTTGGTAATGGTTGCCCAGTTGTTTGCGTGGAAGGAGAGTTTTCCTCCTGGAGCAAGAGCAGGTGGGCAGAGGGAGGGGGTGGAAGTGTAAAAAGTCAGAGAGCTCTTACCATAAGGGGGTGGCTTTGCACTCTGTGTTTTTGAAGAGGAGGAACTCCATTGTTTAGATCTCTGCATTCCTTGGGGCTGCTGTCTGGGGGGGGGGGGGTTTGCTTCCCCTGGGTCTGGGCTGAGTTGGCCTGGTGGAGGCAGGAAAGGATCAATGCTTGGAGGGGCAATGCCTACTGAACCTCGGTGGCTGGACCTGTAAGAAGTCTTTAACTGTCTGCATAGATTTAGCTTTTTCTTCCATCTTTTTTAAGACCTCTTCTGCCTTGGTGCCAAATAAGTTGTCTTTGTTCAAGGGTGCATCCAATAATTTGGATTTGACATGGCCTGGTCTGGCAAGGTTTGTTCCTTAAGTGAAGCATGCCTTCTTAGGACTGAACCAGTAACTGCTGCCCTGCAAGATGCTTCTAGGGCATCAAAACCGCATTGTAAGGTGTGCTTAGTTACCAGACTTGCAGAATGCATTAACTCTTGCAACTCTATTTTCTGCACATGCAGGAAAATAAGATATTTTTTGTTTGAGGAGTTCCATGGTATGTTGCTGATATTTCAGCATGTGGGACTGACAATGTAATGCTCTAATAGCAAGAGTAGCAGAGATGTATACTTTTTTACTCCATCTGTCTAATGCTCGGGAATCTCTATATGAGGGGGTGGGATTCTTAGCTGAGGTTGCTTTTATTCCTTTAGGTTCTTGACAGATGACCTTGGGGTCAGCAGTAGGAATTTTGAAAAGAAATTTGTGAGCGTCAGAGACCCTATAACACCTGTCAGGTTTCCTGGGAGCAGGAGGGAGGGTGTCAGGAATCAGACTGGATTCCATAAAAACATCATCCAAAACATCCAGGGACAGGATGAATGGCCAGAGGTCTGTGCTGTGCTGTGCTAAATCTAAGAATTCCCTGAGTCTCTTTTAGACTGAGGATAGTCCTGACATTCCCATTGGAAATGCTCCCTTAAAGTATGTATGGTTTTCCCCAAATGAAAAGTCCTCGGGTGGAGAGGCTGAAGGCCTGGATTCCTCTGCATCAGAATCCTCATAAGCAGAGAGGGGTTGCATGTCTTCATATTCAGATGCATCAGTCATCGTACTCTTGTTCAGATAAAACTACTGGGGACAAGTCTCTTTCTTTTGGAAGAGGTAGCCTGGCTTCCCCTAATAAGCATTATAAGGTCTTCTGCCATTTTAAGCATTTGAGACGGAGGCAAGGAAGCAGGTGCCTGAGTTTGGGTCATCAGTTTTTTGGGTGTGGTTCATACCCTGGGCCTTAGAAACTTGATTGTTTTCGATAGAACTGAAGACATGAAAGAAGCAGTTGGTCTGTGTCGAGTATTGGTAGTTGAAAGTACTTCCTCGGAAGTAGGTGCCTGCTCAGCGGCTCTGGACCCATCCAAGGATCCTTAGTCAAAGAAGAGCCTTGTGGCATACTGGATTCCGAAAGGGTCTCAGTAGTGGCCTGCGAATCCACACAAGCAGGGATCAGGGGCTGCGAAAGCGCCTCACTGAGGACCGGAGAATGGACAACTAGCTTAATGGTAGCGTCGTTGGCAGTTTTGGATGTGTGTGGTCTGTGTCCGTCTTTATCCTTACATTTTTTCGGAAGATCGGTAGTCAGATGGCTTACCGAAGCCATATCGGAATTCATGGACTGTGAGCAAAAATATCTAGCTACAATAAGGGCCCAACGATGTATAGTTCTGGTGTTGAACAAAGCACAAAAGTGACAACGGGGGATGCCGTGGTCTGGGGCTAAACCGGTGATGCAGTAAGAGTGGAAGTGTCGGTGTGGTATTTACTTTCCACAGGCGAGACAATTGCTAACTTTTTCAAACATCGATTAGAGCAAGAAAAAAGGATCCCCAATGTGGTACTTAGCTTTAGAAGACTTCAACTTCAATTTGGAAATGAAAACTCAGCAGCCGACTGGCACTCATGCGAACTGCTTCTGCTTCGAGCTCCTTGACAAGAAAGACTGATGTAATGGCGTTGACTGCCTGTTTTTATACTACTGACGACCTGATGTCAGTCCGGAAGTGACAGCAACCGTCGCAGAAATACTAAACCTCTGGTATTCAGGCCGACTGAGGGCTATCCCTGGCAGGATAACCCAAATGTGATGACTGCAACAGTGAAACACGAAGAACATCTACTTGAACTTGGACCAACTGAAACATACTCACGGCTTTACTCCTTTGCATCAATGAAGCCGGCTCCTTTCTGCAGTACAAATACAGGATCACAGGAGTTGCAAGGTAACTGAGCCGTGAGGCAATTATTGTCTTGCCGGTACATACCCTTAGGCCTTGCCACTCTTTTGCAGGACAGCCAGAACAATCACAACAGGGGTGAACTGATCAACACCTATTCAGTTGTCCAGTCCATTTTTCTTTTTAAAGGCATACAGTGTGTCACACTGCTTAACTTGGAGAAGACATTTGTTCCAGGGAAGGGGGTAGGTGTTGCATGACAAATCTATCCCAGCTCGCTGTCTCATTTGTTGGAAGTAGAGTGAGATTTCTGACCCTAGTGTTAGATGGCTTGCATCCATTATGGCCCTATAGGCAAGGCACAGATCACCCCCAAGGAATCTATATGAAACAGATTATACGGGATAAGGCCTCCTTTCTTTGCAGTTCAGATCTTTAGGCCCCTGACCTTTTTATTTTCAAACCTCTGGAGTCTTTCCAATGGTTTGATATGTTTGGTAAGGTATACCCCAAAGGGGACATTATAATCAATGCATAGTACAAGGAGAGGAGGATATCTTTTGAACTTTAAGAAATATTTTTTAAGCATAATAAGTACTTTTCTCTATGAGCTATGCAAGATAAAAGGATTTCCAAACCACTGTTACAATATGATGGTCAAATGTAAGGGAGCTGTTCACCCAAGTACCCAAGTCTCTCACAAGCTTTTCATTTTGAAGTGGTGTGTCATCTAGGCTATAAGCTATAGCTAGGGAGAGATATACCAAATGCAACGATGATGGCACTTTTTAGTGTTGATCTTGAGCTCATTTTTGGTTCACCAAATACTCACAAGTTAAGTTTCTGCTGGAGTGCCTGTATGTCTAAGGAGGACTGGACAAGGACTTCCAGCTTGCAATCACCTGCAAACTTTTAATCAAAGGTCCTCCTTTGATAAGCAAAAATCTGAGAAGTAGATGCCAAGCACCAAATGTCTCTGCATAGATCTCTGCAGAACTCCACTGGTCATCTTCATGCTTTCAGATGATGCATCCTCAACTCTTAATGTTTGTGTCCCATTTCTAAAATCAGTTGACTGTCCACTTAACCACTTACGGATCAATCTGGAGCTTCTTTAACTTATTATATTCGCATGTGGTATACTAGCAAATGCCCTCCCAAGGTATACTGTCAGGACAGCTAGTCACTCTCTCAAAATTTGCAAAATTCATTAGACAAGATCTACCCTTGACAAAACTAAACCGCTGCGGGGCTGTCTGACAATATTTTTGATATAATTAGGTTAGTTATGTTATTTTCCATGGCCTTGCATACAAGACTCGTTAGGCTAATGGGCCTGTAATTCCCAGGATCTGTGGAGGGAACCACCCTTGCAGAGTGGCATCACAACAGCTGCATGCCACTTCCATGGGATATAGCCAGTTGCTAGACTTAGCTTGATGACATAAAATACAATACCTCAAGGCTGACCACTATAACAGTATATGCTGAACAGCATTGCATTCTTACAGTTTTAGCAGCAACATTTACTTGGTAGGGTATGCTTTTATAAAGTGATCATTCAGAAACTTTTTTGAATTTTCAAGCTATATAAAGGCAAAGTAAGTACCCTTCCATAGGTCATGTGTAAAGAAAGAGGTAGACTATTATGTTGATCATTTTCAGGAAAAATGTCCACAAAGAAGAAAAGGGCTCTCAAAAAATACTGAAAGAAATGTACCTCGCTATAATGAAATATGGCTTAAGGCCATAGCTAACAGGTACTATCATAGCTAAACTGAATTTGCAAGCTAGTTATCATAGCACCATGTGCTTATGAGTGTCAGCATAATTTAGTACTGAATCAACAATAAACAATTGACCTAGGCAACAGTAAATTAACAGAGCACAGAATATGTGAAGAAAACATGTTATGTCTTCATGGGCAACACTTCTGGGGCAAAAGATCTACAGAAGACATGATGTTGATGAGGATGAAGGTCAAGAAAGAGGGATGAATCTGGGGACTGACTCACCAACTTTTGAAATAAGATGATGAGGTTCAAAAGGACCAGTCTTACTCGGTGACTTCTCAAAACTGGAAAGGTAGCTGTAATGGAGGTAAAGCTCTAAATGAGGGGGAAGAAAATGACCCCCCCCCCCACCCATGGTAAATGGATGCCTACTTAACCAAACATATTGTGAAAGCCAGGCAAAGCTTAAACCTTAGTGTTATGGAACAAGACCAGCTTATTAAAATGTATACTAATTTCAATTTATTAATGATGCTATATTATTGGTAAAAAGCAAACAATTTGTATGCAGAGCTGGGAAAAATACAGCTTCATAAGTAGGGTTACCACCTGTCCCACTTTGCGAGGGACAGTCTCTCTTTGGGCAGTTGTGTCCTGCAAAAGAAGTGAAAAAATGGCAAATGTCCTGAGATTTTAGGACAAAAATATTTCCTATATTTTATATAATAGTTGCATAAAACAGTTATTCTGTATCTGAAACACCTACATGTTATAAGAAACAGAATAAGCAACTAAAATACTACAAGAATAAGCTTTTATTTAGGCAAAAATTGAAGTTCTGTCATTTGTACTGGCCTTGAGTATGTTTCGCCCTACAAAATCTGACATTTGTCCAAAAAATGTCCCACTTTGGGCATTTGAAAGGGTGGCAACCCTATTCATAAGCCACAGTATTGCTGTCTTTTAAACTGCATTCTTTTAGTATGTAATAAGAAAACAATAGTACGTCTTGCAGTTACTACAAAAATAATTTGTTAGCTTGACTCCTGCAGGCTAGGAGTGCATTGTTGCTAGGGCAGGTTTAAAACATCCAAGGTCAGAAACAAGACCCCTTAAAAGCAGGTGAATCATGTATAGAAAGGTGCTCACGTAAAGTTTGAGGCAAAAATCACGAGGGATGAGGACATTTGCAAAGTTTTGTATAGGACACAGTCATTGTAACATAATAAAATTGCATGACCAGTTTGATAAGGAAATGTATAAAAATGCATTTTTTTGTATATAAAGTGAGAATGCTTCATTAAGGGCTATGAAGACTGACTCCCAGCGCTGTAAAAATAAAATTTCTGTTTGCACATCCTAAAGTATTGTTCCTGACTAAAGACATATAAGGTAAATTCTTATTATTTATTTAGAACTATAACACTAGTTTATAAGATAGATACAAAACACACACTACTTGAAGACTTTGCATGTAGTTTATGTACAGAGTGGCCTGATCATGTTCAGATATCTTGGTCCACTGCACTTTTAGCCCTACTCTTCCTTAGAAAATGACAAGACAGAGATGCTCTGTAACCCATTCTCTGCTAACCTGAAGTGATAACGGCTTATCCAAACAGTGAAAGCACTCAACACAAAATACAGGTTTGTGAAGTACTCAGCAAGGCAGGAGATCCTGGAATTATCTAGATCCTTGCCACAGTGTCTTTTCCTCTTCTGTGCTGTAACATTCTTTCAAACTAGTCCAGCACCCCCACTTATGGTAGGAGTGTCTTTCTCCCAGCCAGCATTCTGAAGTAGAATGCTGAAAAAATACACAATGAAAGCAAACTGAAGATCATAAAATAGTAAAAGTTTTAGTCAGGTTCAAGTGAGGCAGAAAAGTTCACCAAATAGTCACTTTGTATAAGGTTGCCGTCTGTTCAGACCCAACAATACCGTCTATTCAGACCCAAGGAAATTTCTGGATACAAAAGTCTATTCAGACCCCATGAATAAAATAAAATAAGCATATACACATGTGAGCCAATATATATATATACACCCACATCTAAATTGAATCAAAGGTTAATTGGTTCAATTAAGCATCACAATGTATTCAATAAATAATAATCAGTATATATGACTATGTTTACATGATTTTAATACATACAAGAAATTCTGCATCAATATTTATATGTATTTATACTTCTATATATTTATTTTTCAAGTATATATTCCTTTATATATATTTTTATTTAGTGTATATTTTTATGTGTTTAATTAATTTCACACAGTTATACAAGTATTTTTATTACTGATTATTGAGAAGCATTTCTAGTACATGTCATTTTTACAACAGACTTTTGCTGAGTACTTTTAGTGTATTTTAACTTTTTGTTTTATATAAAGTGTATTTTTAAAAGCTTGAATACATTGTGATGCTTAATTGAACCAATTAACCTTTGATTCAATTTAGATGTGGGTGTATATATATATTGGCTCACATGTGTATATGGAGTTTATGGTTCGAAAAAGCTTTACAGCGAAAGCGCTTACCTTGGTTCGTTCTAATAAAGTATTTGTTAAATAATAAGTTCTACAAGAAGATTACTGAAGCAATATATGCTTATTTTATTTTATTCATGGGGTCTGAATAGACTTTTGTATCCAGAAATTTCCTTGGGTCTGAATAGACGGTATTGTTGGGTCTGAACAGATGGCAACCTTATACAAAGTGACTATTTGGTGAACTTTTCTGCCTCACTTGAACCTGACTAAAACTTTTACTATTTTATGCTTGGAATTTATTTATCTCAGTACAGGTTCGAGCTTTTGCTAGCGGTGGTGATTTTTACTTGTTGGTAAACTGAAGATCAGTTTTAACCCTTTAAAATTAATACCTCTCTAAAGCTATTTTCATCTTAGGCCTTTATAAGATTCAGTTTGTGAAACGGTCATTTATTTTGGGTCGACTCAACTATTTTAATAATGCATGTAGTTTAGCTGCTTTCTTTATGTAATTTTACATACTTTTGTGGAAAAGATGATCTTCATCAGAAAAAAGATGAAATGCACCATTCTTGCACGCAAAATGATTTTAATATTCTGCGTAGTACTTGTAACATTCTGTAATGCAGCACAGTCTTATTATTTTTGTTTTTATTCATATTTGTTATTCAAGTAAGTAAAGTGGCTTGAGGACCCTTTTCAGCCACTACCTGGGGATGCATTCAATAAGAAACCCTTTTTAATAAAAAAACAGTTAAGTACTCTGAAGCTATTTTTTCCATTTCTGTATCAATCATTTATTCAGTGTCATGGAGTACATAGAAAATACAATTCCTAACTATGAACAAAATGATCATGGGTTCATTTACTGATCTGCATGTTGTAGAGGCTGACTGAGAAATGACAGGACTTATGAGGTGGAGCCTTCTTGCATCTCCTGTGGAGGGAAGGGTTGGGAATATGTGTTCTAGGTCCACACCCTGCATATAATCCCAAACACAGAATGGAGATGCATGCAGGTAGCCGCTTTCAAGGGAAGGAAAGTAGGGTATACTTTTATAAAGTGATCATTCAGAAACTTTTTTGAATTTTCAAGCTATATAAAGGCAAAGTAAGTACCCTTCCATAGGTGCTGTGTAAAGAAAGAGGTAGACTATTATGTTGATCATATAAGAGTAGCGTTACCCTTGGAAGTAAATGACAAAGTTACTACAATGCCCCCATTGTAAGCCCAACCCTTGGTATCTTGTGGGCATGGGCAGATGACCAGTGCTGCATAAAAAAAATAAACCCTTTGGTTACTGCTTGGATGGTGGCCACACCACAGCTGTGCTCTCATCTGTTATGATGGTGGACATGGTGGTCAGCCGGCATAGAGGAGTCTAAATTTTTTTTTTCCTGCTAGGACTGCTTGAAATTGAAAACTGTCATTTCAGATTTGATGATTGACAGCCGTTTAACTATGAAAAAATGAATACTTTTTCTTACAAAGGACCTTTCTCAGACAGTTTGTTTGGGATTTGTCTTCTCCAATGCTATAATGCTAAAAGTAGTGCAGTTCTGAAAACTTTGAAATAGAAACAAAGTTTTCTTTTTTCTGTACAAACTAGTACTACAAAATCTCCAGCTCAAATACCATCCTCTATGGAAGTCCTAATAAAACATTTCCTGAAAAAAGAGGTCCTTAAGGAGCACACTGATTTAAAGGGAGATCTTGAGGTAGAGGTCACATCTATGTTGTAACATCTTAAGATATTCAGAGACAACCGGTAGAAAGTCAATAGATGTCATACAAAGACACATTAGTGAAAAGTTCACTGAAGTACAGTGAACAGGTAGGCCGCAGTTAGGATGACTTACAAAAGGTATGGCATTTTATCATAAAGGATAATGCCATAAGGCCATTTAAAAATATGTTGGCAACTTTCTTATATTTCCATGACAAACTTCACAACTTCAGAAGAGACAGAAACTGACAAGCAAGCTAATTAAAACAGTTATCCCCATAACCAACCAGAATAAGAAAGATAAGCCTGAGGGCAATAACACTTTCCTCATTAACCCCTTAAATTACCATGCTCTAAAGAACTGTCCAAAAGAAACCAAATGCTTTTGGCTACTGTTATTTGATAGCCTGTATTTCCAAAATGGTTTAACATTTCTCCATGAAATTTTCAGGGAATGTGACAGGAACAGCTATTTAAGAAATGCCCTTATAGTGGGCTCTTATCCTCTAAGGCAAGATAACAGCTGCATCTTAAATTTTAAAGAAAAAAAATTACATGTTTGAATAATATTTTTATGCCCCAAAATATAAAAAGCTTACTTTTCTACAGAAAAGCACACACTTTTTAGGCTTGAATCAAACATTATACATTTTTGTTTCCACTACTTATTTTACTCTGAAGAGAAGCAAAAGTAGCATACTTAATGGAAAGATAAAACTAGGCTGACACTCATCTCCATCATATCTGTGCCTAGGACAGGCAGGTCTTAACCGAAGTCACAAAACCTTCCCAGAATACCTTAGCCTCTCCAATTTACTGCAAGTCCCTGTGCCCAAGGATCCCTTCTCCAGATCAATCTCTTAGATTCCTTGTAAAGCATCCTACAAAACAAGAAGCCTGCAGGCAAGTTCTGAAGCAGGACAATATCCATCCAAAGCCTAAGCCGAGAGAGAAGGGGTTGGAAACAACGATGGAAATAAAACTGCCAATGCTCTTACGGCAAGTGTGTAACTTTTATATCTGTCACCTCCTGCACACAGTCCCATGAATATCACAACTAGTTTGTGATGCATATATATATATATACACATACATACATACATATATATATAAGTTTATTATCCATGTAAGAGTTCTTAAAGAAGGCTTGTGAGGTAGCCGTACACAGAATGAGCATTAGAGGACTCGGGTAAGGGTTTGCTATACTTTTGGTAGCAGAATTTCATGCAGTGTGAAAGCTAAACATCTGCATTACCTTTGACATTTTGACATCCAAATTTTCAGATAAAAAAAAAAAAAAAAAAAAAAAGTTGGTAGTCCCTCCTTACGGATTTCATCATCTTCAAAAAAAAAAAAACTAAGTTGCCTCTGAGCATCCATCCAGTGCAACAGATGCTCACTACTATTGGCATAATTAGGGAGGAAGTTTAGAAAGCTGACTGACTGGTAACTCCATAAAGGATTGTTTTGCCATTAGGAATATTCTGTTTTTATTAAAGACTAGATACAAATGATAAACACACATTGCTTGCAGCTCTGAAATCCCAGTGCAACTATCACTAATGAAGCAGTTGTCCAAGTAGGAAATTTCAACTGTTAGCGTTTCCAGAACAAAGAACAGGTCCCAAGGGAGAATGGGAAATTTGTAGGGAGAGGTGTAGGGAGAATGGGAAATTTGTAGGGAGAGGTGTAGTAGGAACATGTTTCTTAGGAACTTTTTGTAGACTTTTAGCAAAGCTAGAGAGGCAGAATTTGCACTTTGATGAAAATTTGATATGGCTGCCTGGTGCACTTTCACAGAAGAGAAACGAAGGAAAAGATCTGAGCAAACATTCCAAATCATAATGAACTGGAACAAGTTCTCTACCAGTAGTCCAGGCCCAGAAACAAGTCCAGTTACTACAACTTCCTGATACTAGATCTTTGAGCAGAAGTCGGGATTAGGACCCTGCTGTTTGGTTATTAATAGACCTCAGCTATCACTGGAACTGGAGAAACTATGCGGTCAATTCAGAGAAAGAAGCTCTGCTTGAGGCTTGCCAAATGGGTGAGAGGAAGGAGTGTTTTGGTTGATTTCAAGAGGTGAGGTCAAAACCAGAGTACCAAACCCAAAACAGGCCTAGTTAGGCTAACCCTAGATTTTCAAGTTTTGGCCTTCTTGAAGAATTTCAAGACAAGAGAGAATGGGGAAGAGAGTGCAGGAGCCCGGGGGGGGGGGGCATTTTTAGATAAGCACTTATCTGTATTTCCTCCCTAGGAAGGGATAAACAAAAATAAGTTGCTGCATTTGGAGATGGATGGCAATGCAAATAGGATACAGCAAGGCCTCCCCTTTCAATATAAAACATTCTGTGTTATCAAGTGGTTGAGGGGTCACTCATGGGTCTTCAGAAAACAGCAACAGAGCCTGTCTTCAAAAGAGCTGGTTCAACCTAAGCTATGAAAAGCAACAAGAAGGCAACTGAAAGCAAATGTCTATTTTCATACCATCATGGTCTCCCAACAAAGAGGGAAGGAGTGGCACCCCCCCACACACACACACCTGCTTGTTCATCTATGAAACTATTGCCATGTTGTAAGAATGGACAGCAACTGCAGCAAACAAGGAGGAGTCTGAGAAAATCCACAAGGTAAAAAGAATAGCACTCACTGCAAGACTGCTGATGTGCAGATTGCACTTCAGGCCAGCCGCATGTCTTGGACTATCTGTTGCAAATTAATGCTCCCATCAAATGAAAGCAGAATTTCTATGATAACTGTTGTTGTCTGGATGTCGGGGTCTGGAAGGGTGTGCTCAGACATAAGTTCGATTTTTAGAATCCACCAAAGGAGATGCTCCTTGCATTTTCTGGATACCTAGACTTAGGTTCATAGGCAAGTACTAGGCTAGCTGCCCAAGGGCATTTATAAGCCTAGCCAGAGTGTGTTGGCTTTCGCCACCCCCCTTAGATTAGTTCCCTGTGCCTTTGTCCAGCAGAGCTGCTGCAGTGATCCCAGGGATAAATTTTCTGTTTCCCATCCACCCGTCAAGGGTCCTCTTGAAGAGTGCTAGTGAGGGGCTCTGCCTGATATGTATTGGAATCTTGTTCCAAAGCATGGGGAGTCTCTGGGTCAGGAATCTATCCTTCCAGCACATCCTATTTATCGTTGTGGTAAGGTTTATGTCCCTAGTGCGTGTGGCGCTCAGGGATTTTTTTTTTTTTTTTAGGTGGAGCATGCTCATCAATTCTGGGCTGGACATGGCCTTGTACGTCAAGCAGAGATCACCTCTGAGTAAGCAGTATGCAGCATAGTACAGCTGGAGTTTCTTTAGTCGGGCTGCATAGGTCATCTGTTTGATGCCAGTAATCCTCTTGGTGAGGTACTTTTGTGGTCTTTCCAGCTGTTGCAGGTATCTTGTAAGATACATCCCAAATGGAGCGTTGTATTCTATAATGGGTCTAATAAGTGATAAGTAGAGAGGCACAATAACCTCCTTTGTTCTGGTTGAGAACCCTTTTGAGATTAGGTGGGCCACATAGAAGGATTTTCAAACCACCTTGGCAATACGATTACCAAAGGAGAGACTGCTATCTACTTGGGTCCCCAGATCTCTTATTACTTTTTCTGTATTTAGGGGACTACCACCTATGTGGTAGTTCGCGGGTACTTTGTTTTTTCCAAAGGGGATGACTATGCACTTTTTTTCTCATTCAGCTTAAGGCCATGGTTTTGACACCAGGTATCAGACTCTGTGAGACCCTTTTGGAGGGTGTCTGTATCAGCCGGAGAATCAATTATGGCCCCTAGTTTGCAGTCGTCTGCGAACTTGGTCAGCCAAAGTCCTACTGTGCTTGTCCGTACCTCCGAGAAGTATATACCGAACAGGAGGGATCCTAGGACTGAGCCCTGGGGGACGCCACTTGTAACCAGTTTAGAGTCGGACCTAGAGACTGCAACCCTCACCGTGTAGGTTCTGTCCATGTGCCAGTTTGCAACCCATCTCGTGACGTAGGGTTTAATGTTCAGGTTGGTGAGTTTGCCTATAATACCAGAATGGGGAATGGTGTTGAAAGCCTTTGCGAGGTCTAGGTAGGCTGTGTGGACCTCCTTACCCTCATTTAATGCCTTGATAACTGTCTCAAAGAAGTCCACCAGGTTTAGGAGGCATGATCTGCCCTTAACAAAGCCAAACTGGGTGGGTCCAAAGTTTGGAGGTTCCCAATGTCTCTGTTAATGAGTTCCATGATGATGCACTCCATAGCCTTGCAGACCAGGATAGTCAGGCTTATAGGGCGATAGTTCCCGGGGTCCATTGTGGAGCCACCTTTGTGGAGTGGGATAACTGTTGCTGTGCGCCACTCTGTGGGTCCGTAGCCTGTAGAGAGGCTGAGTTTGAACAGTGTGTTTAGGTGAGGGGGTTAGTTCATTTTGGAGCTCTTGTAAGACACATCCTGGGACACTGTCTGGTCCCATTGAGGCTGTGTTTTTGGCTTTAGATAGGGCTGTTTTAACCTGTGTGTTGGTGAATGCCAGGGCCTTACGTTCTTCTGCTATGGTTATGGGCCCTTTAGGGGGTGAGTGGGGTGTGAAGTATGCACTGAACCCGTCTGCCAAAATGTTGGCAATATCCGTCGGTTCAGTGTATTTTCTGCCATTTTGCACCAACTCAGAGCAGATCTGAGAGTTTCCACTTAGATTCTTGACATAGTTAAAGAACGCTTTGTGGTTATCTTTGGAGACCTTGGCAATTTTTCTTTCGAAGCTAGCCTTGGATGATTTAATGAGGGATCGTAGTTTCTTGCTGATACTGATCAGGGATGTCTTTTCTTCTAGGAATTTTGCTCTTATCTGTACTAGTTTCCTCCTCCTATTGTAGAGCCTGTTTATGGCAGGGGTCCACCAGAGTGGTTTCCTTTTCTTGGAGGAGTGAGTCTTGGTTTTACTTGGGATAGCACAATCCATGCATTCCTGCAGATGATCATGGAGTGCCTTTGTATAGGTTTCAGCAGCTTGGACAGCATTGCCCATTAGCATGGGGGCTGTGAACCTTTTCACCTCGGTCTTAAGTGAAGTTTGCTTTTGAAAAGTTTTTCACGGTGGTTTCCTTGATTGGGGTTGGGGCTGGAATGTGAATATCCAGAGTGATTAGTCTATGGTCTGATCTAACCAGTGAGGGTTGACGTCAGGTGTGGAACACCGGTCGCCCATGTTGGTGATGACCAGGTCCAATATGTTGTTCCCTCTGGTGGGGGTGTTGACTAGTTGATCCAGGGCATTCGAGTTTATAAATTCTAGGAAGGGTTGGGCAAGGGAGTTAGTACTTGAGTAGTTCTCCCAGTTAACGTTTGGGTAGTTGAAATCACCTAGTATTAGAGTGTTTGGTAGGACTTTCATATTTGCCAGTGTCTCCAAAAATGCGGAATGGGGCTTGGGTCTTAGTGGGTGATCTGTAGCAAGCTACAGTTTGGACTGCAGTTTTGCCCATTGTTAGTTGCACTTGGATGATCTCCCATGCATTGTGCTGCACCACTAACATGGAGGTGTGAGTATCCTTGATAAATATGGATACACCCCCACCTTTTGTGTTTCGGTCCAGGTTCTGTGGCCGAAAGGTTTGGTACGAGTTATAGCCTGGTAATGCTGGGGTGTACTCTGGAGCCTTAAACCAGGTTTCTGTTACGGCACAGATATCGATGTTCTCCATACTGAGGAGTGCCTCGAGTGCGTGCATTTTGAGGTTTAGACTTCTGGTGTTGAGTAGCATTACCCTGAGTTTTTGGTTATTTGTACTATTTACGGTGGTGGGTTTGTCTTTTGAGCCTTGCCTAAAAAAGGCACTATGGGGGTGGCAAGAGCCTTTGCCAGTATTTGAAAGCCTAAGGGTGACAGGTGCAAGCCATCTCTTGTGAAGCAACGTGGCTTGTCGAGCATGTCATCCCAGGCAGACAGATACTGGATCCCCTATGAATGACACCAGAAACCTAACCAAATGTTGAAGTTGATCATTTTTTCTTTATACTGTGGCATCATTCCTGGTGAGGGTAGGATGCTACTCAGGGTCAGGGTCATACCTGCCTGGGCTACATGATCAGAGAGCTCTTCCATGTCTCTTTTCATGTAGGCCAGGGAGGTACATCTCGGGTCATTCACACCAACATGTACAATGACAGAGTCATATTTGTACTTGTTCTGGAGTGACCTGAGTGTTTGCGTTATGTGGCGGATCCTGGTGCCCGACAGGCAGCTAACTGTAACCTTCTCCTTGTCCAACCTAGTTAGTGGGACATCAGTGTGCCTGACTATAGAGTAGTTTATCACTAGTGTGTTGGGTATGTTATTTTGCCTTAAGGGCTGTGATTGCGTGACACACTGATTATGTGAAGTATGTGTTTCATGGTTGGTAATGGGCTGTGGAGGTTGCTTAGATGTCTGCTTTGGAGGTCTTTGTTGCTATTGCAGATTTTTATTTAGAGCCTCAGAGTATGTTTTCCTGTATTTATGTGTGTTATTTGCCTGTGTTGGTTTGTTAGGTCTATGTGAGACTGGTGGTGTGTTGCAAGTATTATCCTTCTCCTCTTGACAGTCCGTTACAGTCTGGGGTTGAGAGAGCTTTGCCTCCAGTCTGGCTGTATAATTGCATCTCTCGCATATATTAATGTTTGGTGGTAGGAGGAGAGGGTTGTCTGTGTATATGAGGCAGTTGTAACATTGCCTCAAAATGCCCAGATTAACCAGATGGACTGGAGAGTACACCAGAAACTGCCCTTTGGACATGCCTGAATAGAGAAACTGCCCTTTGGACATGCCTGAAATAGGTAGAGTGAGCTCTTTTTCTGACTGACTGGTGTGGATGAATAGAGAGCATTGTCCTTCTGGACAGTATAAGGGAGGCTAGTACTAGGGGTATTTATTGCTTGTTACGAGTTTTAAGCAAGTGCTGGACTGTAAAATGAATGATTTGAGTGCTAAAGTTGAAGATTTGTCTAGTTCCAAGGGAAAAACTGAAGAGTTGACTTTGTGGATTCGGGAATAGTTTAACCCTAGCTAACCAGCGCTGCCCGGCGCACAAAACCGCACAAATGCGGTTTTTATATCAGAAAGATTAAACAGATAGAAATTAGCCCAAAATGGCCAATAAAACTACAGTTTCTGGGAAGAAAACACTCCTCCAAGGACAGGTAGGCTGTTCAGAGCTCCTCACTCTCACTGGTGAACAAAGAAACTTCCTTTTTACCCAAGTAAGGTATGGCCAAACACAGAAGCTTAAACACAGTCCAGGTATCAGCAGGTATATGAAATTGGACTTTTCTAGCTTAGTAAGGCAGGAAAATAGCAAGTTTTTTTGTTTTGTTTTTTTTTCAAGTAAACAGTAGAAACAAATGCAAAAACACTTTTATAGTGCAGTAATGGCTGTGGGAAGCCAGTAACAGTTAAAAATACAATTTACAACAAAAAACAAATTTTAAAGTGCAGGCACAAATAAATGCAATTTCAGTGTAAAATGATCGTTCTGAGAAGTAATAAACGCCAGAAAAGGAGTGTTTAGGCGGAAATGGCAATAAGCAATAAGAAAAAACAAAAATAAATGGTACTTAACACTCCTAAGTCTCTCCTTTTGTCTCTCTGGCGTTGTAGGTCTCTGCAGGACACCTGGGCAGGATCTGCTGAGCTTATACAAACACAAAAAACGCACAAATGTGTTTTTTATATCAGAAAGATTAAAGAGATAGAAATTAGCCCACAATGGCCAATAAAAAGTACAGTTTTGTACCTACCATAAATGTAGATGTTCGAAGATCCACATTGCTGCAGTCCTTACTTATGGGTAGTCCGCTGTCCTCGGTCGGCCCGAATACCAAAGTATTAGGCTGACGTCGGTCATGGGCGCCTAGATCTGACATCAGAGCGTCAGGGTATAAAGGCGCATGACCGACGTCATATCCTCAGTCTTTTCTTGCCCCAGATGTCAGAAGGCCAAACCAGAAAGGCCACAGCCAAAAACAGAATACCTCCCAAAAACATGCCCAACAACAACCATCACCTAAAGCATAGCACCAAGTCAAACTACAGTGGGGAAGGAGGGAGGTAAATTGGACTGCAGTAATGTGGATCTTGAACATCTACATTTATGGTAGGTACAAAACTGTACTATGTTCTTCATCTCACATTGCTGCAGTCCTTACTTATGGGTAGAATCCCAAAGCAACGGAAAGGGAGGATGGTAAAAATCATAAAGCATTAGGGGCCGCTAAAATGCCCTGTAAAATTGCAGTGGCAAATCCAGCCCTAGACTTAGAATAAAGAGAAGGTGGTAATGTTTAGAAAAGGTATGCACTGAACTCCAAGTAGCTGCCTCCAAAATGTCTTTGTAGCTACCCCCTTAGAAAGGCCGTAGAAGTAGCAGTAGCCCTAGTGGAATGAGGCCTGATTCCAGCAGGAATCTCCTTACCATGATGGGAATAACAGAAAGAAATACAAAACCCAATCCATTTAGAAATAGTTTGTTTTGAAACAGGTTTACCCTGTGAACCCAAAGCAAAAGAAACAAACAATTGCTGAGACTGTCTGAACTCCTTGGTTCTGCTCAAATAATAACGCAACTGCCTGTGAATATCCAAAGTATGCAAAATTTTCTCCCCTTTATTTTGGGGGTTTGCATAAAAAGTAGGCAAATGAATAGTTTGATTTAAGGCCACACTAGAAACCACTTTAGGCATAAAGGAAGGATTAGTACGCAAAGATACCCTATCCTTATGAAAAATCAGGAAAGGCTCCACTGCCATGAGGGCTTGTAATTCAGAAACCCTTCTTGCAGAGGTAATGGCCAACAAAAAAGCAGTTTTCCATGACAAATACTTTAACTCGGCAGTAGCTGCAGGCTCAAAAGGTTGTAGAGTAAGTTTTTCCAACACAAAATTGAGATCCCAAGCAGGAGTAGGAGCTCTACGTGGGGGTCTTATATTCTTTGCCCCTCTAAGAAATTGCTTAAACCAAGGATGAGAGAATAAAGGAGGGTCACAATCATAGTGAGCAGAAATGGCTGCAGCATGGACTTTTATTGAGGAGAAAGACAAACCCTTGTCCAATAACTCAGTAAGGTACTGAAGAGCAACACTTAAATCAGGTTTGGAGACATCAAAGTCCTTTCCTTTGCTCCAAATTAAAAATCTCCTCCATTTATCAGCGTAAACTTTCCTGGTACTAGGCCTCCTGGCCTCCAAAATAACATTCAAAACTTGTTGTGGAAGCTGAGACCCTCCAGAGTCTAAAACAGAATATGCCAGGCTGTTAGATGCAGAGACTGAATCTTGACATTGAGGAAGTGACTGTCCTCTTGTGACAAAAGGTGCGGAATCAAAGGCAGAGGCCATGGAGGTTCTCGTACTAAACTCCTCAGCAGTGGGTACCAGTGTTGTCGAGGCCAATCCGGTGCTATCAAAATCATGGTTGGCTTGTCTTGTCTGGCCTTCAAAAGTACCTTGGGAAGAAGAGGCAGAGGTGGAAAGGCATATACATGCAGATTGTTCCAACTGAATGATAGAGCGTCCACCTTCCAAGCTGTGTGATGAAACATTTTTGTGCAAAACTTTGGCAACTGGTAATTTAGTGGAGAAGCGAACAGATCTATGGCTGGAGTTCCCCATAACACTGTCAACTGTTGAAATACAAGAGGATCCAATTTCCATTCGTGAGGATCCACTATTTGTCTGCTCAATACATCTGCTAAGGAGTTCTGTGCTCCTGGTAGAAACCTTGCCTGAAGATTGAGGTGTAGATTGAGGTGTAGATTGAGAGCAGTTTCCCACAGAATCATCGCTTGCCTGCAAAGAGGGTAAGAATGGGTTCCCCCCTGCTTGTTGATGTACCACATGACAGTAGTGTTGTCTGTTTGAATCAACACCTGCCCTGGGTGAAGTAAATCTTTGAAAGCCATCAATGCAAACTGGACTGCTAACATTTCCTTCAAGTTGATATGCAAATGCTGGAGTTTGACAGGCCACGTGTTTTGCACCCATTTTCCATTGAGGTGTGCTCCCCAAGCCTTGTCCGAGGCATCTGTCGTTAGAATCTGACTCGCCTCTGGCGGGTCACAGAGAGTCCCTTGTTTAGGTGACATTCCTGCCCACCACAAAAACTCCTTCTGAATGCAAGGTATTATCTGAATGACAGTGTCTAGATCTTGGCAGTGCTGTGTCCATACATTTTGAGATACCATTGAAGCTTCCTCATATGCAATTTGGCATTGGGAAGTACCAGAATACAAGATGCCATGAACCCCAAGGCTTGAAGGACTGTCCTTGCAGTCAGCCTGGACCGTAGAGACATTTGATGGAAATAAAGAGAAAGGCTTCTTTGTTTGTCCGGGGTCAAAAGGCCATCTGGGAAGCTGTGTTCAGTCTCACACCCAGAAAGCACATGTCCTGAGAGGGTACTAGACTGGACTTTGTTTCGTTCACAGAATACCCTAGGCATCTTAACACTGCCATCACATACTGTAGATGATGAAGAAGTTCGTCCCTTTCTTGTGCAATAATCAGGCAGTCGTCCAAATAAGGATAAATCTGTATTCCTCTGAGTCTGAAAAAGCTATCACTGGAGCCAGAACCTTTGTGAACACTCTGGGCAGTAGATAAGCCAAAGGGCAATGCAGAGAACTGATAATGTAAATTTCCAGCCAGCGCAGGTACCTCCTGCAACTGGGCCTGATAGGAACATGAAGGTAAGCCTCTTTGAGATCCAGAGTAACCATCCAGTGATCTTTTCCCAACAGAGGTAAAAGTTGTTGCAAAGTCAGCATCTTGAACTTTGGAATGTCCAGGTAAGTGTTGAAGATAGATAAATCCAAAATTGGTCTCCACGTGTTCCCTTTCTTTGGAACTAGAAACAGGCGAGAATAAAATCCTAGGCCCACTTCTGACAGAGGAACTGGCTGTATAGCTCCTATTTGAAGAAGTAAAAATTTGTCTGTGAGCCTCTATCCTTTGCCGAGGAGGACGTCTGGCATGCCTTTGAAAGGAGGCATGGTATGGAAATAGAACTTGTAACCTCGGTTTATAATGTCCAATACCCATTTGTCCTGGGTGACTAAATGCCAATTTTGCTTGAAAAGAGCCAACTTTCCTCCCAAAGGAGCTGCCAGGCAAGAAGAATCTGGTAGCTGAAAATGCAGGTCATTGGGCCTGTTTACGAAAGGACTGGCCCCTGCCCTCACCAGCAGATTGAGCAGGCGAACTCCATTGTCTCGGCCTGAAGGTACTCTGAGCTCTGCCCCTACCACGTCTAGATCTACCCCTAGACTGAGAATCAGAAGAAGGGTACATCCACCCCTTAGTAGGCCAATTTCTACTAAACATTGGAGGTTGTACCTGCAAAAAATCTTTAACAGTCTGCATAGACTTAGCCTTGTCTTCCATTTTCTTTAAGACTGACTCCACAGGAGGACCAAACAAAACTTCAGACTGTAAAGGGGCAGCCAGAATTCTAGACTTAACATGCTCAGACAAATTCTGATCCTTAAGCCAGGCGTGCCTACGAATAACTGAACCAGTGGCCGCCACCCTAGAAGAAGCCTGTAAAGCATCAAAACCACATTGCAAAGAGTGCTTACCCACCTGTTCAGAAACATGCACTAAATCCTGCAATTCTTTACACTCTATGCCCTCTGCCAAAGCATCCACTTTAGATCTTAGCTGAGAAAGGAGGAAATTCTGATACTTCAACATATGAAACTGGCAGTTCAAAGCTCTCATTGCTAAAGTAGAAGAGGTATACACCTTCTTACCCCATCTATCCAAAGCTCTAGCTTCCTTATCCAGAGGAACCGGATTCTTAACAACAGAGGCTCTAACACCCTTAGGCCCCTGACTAATAGTTTCTGGGTCCGCTCTAGGACTCTTATACAGATATTTATGAGCCTCAGGCATCCTGTAATACCTGTCCGGTTTAACTGGGGCAGGAGGCACAGAATCTGGATTAAGGGAAGCTTCCGAGAAAACATCTGAAACAACATCCAAAACCGGAGGTATAGCCAAGGGTCTATGCTGTGGTAAAAACAAGAACTCCCTAAGTCTCTTCCGGGAATCAGAGTAATCCTGTCCCTCCCACTTAAAATGCTCCCTCATGGAATGCAGAGTTTCTGAAAATGAAAAATCCTCTGGAGGAGAAGCAGAAGGAGTGGAATCCTCTGCATCAGAATCAGAATAAGGAGGGAAATCTTGAATGTCTTCAGCAGAAGACTCTGAATCATCTGAGGCCTGCTCCAAACTTTCCAACTCCGGCTCCATCCTGGGCCTCTTATCAGGAGGGGGCATAGAACTTCTAATTAAAGTAATCAAATCCTCTGCCATTTTAAGCATGTGCTTTTTAGGCACAGACCCTGAAGAACCAGAACCGACCCCAGAGGAAGGCAAGACAGACCTGCCTTTAGAAGGAGCCTTAGAAACAGTAGCAGAAGGCCTAACCACCCTAGGCATAGAAGGGAGAATAGTAACCTGAGAGGCCCCTTCAGCCTGACCTGCCTCCTGAGAGGCCACATCCTGTAAAATCAAAGTTTCCCCCTGGGACTCAACAGAAACTTCAGCCGGATCCACCTGTTCAGCTGTAGCTTCTAAAGGTCCGGCGTCCGAAGCAGACGAATCATCCTGCCTAGGCTTTAAAGATTTGTCTTTGCGCTTCTTAGAAGCAGGCGTCGGAACATCCGGCGGCATATTATAATTACACCTCTTGCCAAAGACTAACCTAGCGCAATCTAACCTCCGTTTTATAGTGCGCTTATTAAACCTAGCACAAAACCGACACCCGACTACGGTCCCAAACAAGGAATACAAAGCGGTGGTAATCCCTATGCGGTATCTGTTTCCCACAAGAAATACAATTATTCACTTTTTCTGACATCCGTAAGTAACTGAGGCAAGAAAAACAAAAATATTCCCAACGGGTACTTAGCCCAACTTGGTATCGGTCTGAAACTCCGAAAACGAAAAATTTCAGAATGCCGAACGGCACTTGCAACGCTGCTTCTGCATCGGACCATGCGGCAAAAAAGACTAAGGATATGACGTCGGTCATGTGCCTTTATACCCTGATGCTCTGATGTCAGATCTAGGCGCCCATGACCGACGTCAGCCTAATACTTTGGTATTCGGGCCGACCGAGGACAGCGGACTACCCATAAGTAAGGACTGCAGCAATGTGAGATGAAGAACATCTAGAATCTACAAGCTGATCCCAAAGTACTCTGAGAATTCACCACAGGACCCTCATGAGGAACTGGGCACAGAGCATTATGAAGGGTGTGGACACCATGAGTTCCAGCGCTCGAAAACAGAGAACTGCAGCATTACTTGCTGAACTGTTATTTTGATTAGATGGACTTTGTCAATAAGCAGGATAACTCAGCAGGCCAGAGTGTTCAGACAGCAACTTGTAAAAGTAATCAACTGAGTGGGTCAACTGAGACTTGGGGAGATTCACTGTTATATGCAAGAACCATAAAAACTTGAGTACAGAGTCCCATGAAGCAGTCAGACTCTGCATTGTGAGAGCTGCAAGAAGCTAGTCATCCATTTAAGGGAAGATCCTGAAACCTTGGAGTCAGATGGCTGCCATAACTACAGATATGCACGTGGTGAACACACTGGGGCAGGGGTGAGACAAAAGGGAATTGCCTTGAACTGAAATAACTGCCCCTTATTTAGAAACAAAGCAACCTCCTTGACCCCTTGGCAACCCTGATGTGTAGGTATATATTTTGAAGGTCCAAACAACATATCCAGTCTTTGTCAAATAGACAAAGAATGATCAACTGCACACTGACCATATGGAAAGGGTTACTTTAAAATTTATTTGTTTAGGTCTCTCAAATAGACTATAGGTCTGACATCCTTTATCCGTTTCTGGCAGTAAACAGAATCTTGAGTAAAAGCCATGTCTTTTCTAATGCGGTGATACCTCTTGGATGGCCCTTCTTTATAGCAAGCTTTTTGACTATAGTTTCACCATGTTTTTTGATGGGATGGGATTATCAAGCCGTGGAAGAGACTGTGGTTTGGGGCTTATCAGGAAGGGAATGGAAAAGCCTCTGAATACTATGCCTCTTTATACCTATTGACAGGTGAAGGGACATAGCTGATCCAC
This sequence comes from Protopterus annectens, assembly GCF_019279795.1. NCBI lineage: Eukaryota > Metazoa > Chordata > Ceratodontiformes > Protopteridae > Protopterus > Protopterus annectens. The sequence continues at coordinate 271,956,654 of NC_056728.1, forward strand.
AGTTGCTTACAAGGGGAGTGGATGAGTAAGACTGCAGGTACTTGACAGCTGTCATCCAGACGAAGGACGTTGGGATTCTAGTTATTCTGCTGAACCCAAATTCCTTTGGGAGCACAGCCATTCAGAAAACGACTGCATCCCTGCAGGTCTCCCCAGAAGTTCTAAAGCTGCTTTGTTCGGGTCATGGGAAACAACTGCCATGTGCACTATTCTACTGCATACCATCCTCCATCCTTTCTTTTCTGTCTCACTATAGCCTTTATTTTTCTCTCCCCCTCCCCTCTGCTTTAACCTCTGCTCTGCTAAATGGGCTTGGGGAAGCTTTCTTTTCTATTAGAGCTACACCCCTCCAAGCTGATCACTCTCCTCTCTCAGCAGTCTTCAGGCCGCTGACATGGAGATAGTTTTGAGGATCCAGGCTTACATGAACATCTAGATACTCCAATGCATACGAGCTGTGGTCATGAGTCGAACGTACAACCTGGGGAAGGTAAAGCTTTCATACCCCAGACAGACATCAGCGGTAACAACTCATATGTCAGGAATACTGCAACTTTGAAAAGTAGGTCATCAACTGTTACGGTAAGTTCATCTTTACTTTGTCCTTTATCACTGTAGCAGCATTCCTTACAAAAGTGAGAATATTAAAGTTACTGAGGAAGGCGAAAGAAGGGGAAACTGTGGAACCCTCCAAAAACTCATGGAGGATGAACTGCACTAGCCCACAGGTAGCCGCTTCCCAACTGTATAGAGCCTCAAGACCCTTGAAAAAAATGCTCCAGAAGAAGCCATGTCCCTAGTAAGAGCATGTATAGCAAAGGAAGCTGCTTATTAAAAGAAAAACAAACAAAAAAAGGCTTTAGAAATCCAAGAGGAGATGGTTTGTTTCAAAATAGCTAAACCCAGTTTCTTGGCAAAAACAGAAAAAGAGGTGCTTACACTTGATCTGAGTATGCAACTCCAAAGTATCCTTAGTCTTATCTAAGTAATGCCTGAACTGAGTATGCAAATCCAAAGAATGAAGAACCCTCTCATTGCTATTTTTGAAGGAAGAGTAAAAAATAAAAAGGAAGATTAATGATCTGATTCAAAGACAAGTCACTGACTGACTTTAGGCATAAAAGAATAACTGATCCAGAGAGACACTATCTCTGTGAAAAACTATAGACGGAAGGACCACCATAACAGCTTGAAGCTCAGAGACTCTCTTTACAGAAGTCAAAGCTGCTAAGAAGACAGTCTTCTAAGTAAACATCTACAAAATGAAGGTTGAAAACGAAAAACCAGCCAGTCAATTGGTGTAAAATAAAATAAACTTTAATACAGACAATAAAACAAAAGATAAGCGCACTCGCGCCTACACTGGGTGCTTCATCAGATCTACACATAATTAATGTCATTACTTGAATATTAACATTTCAAAACGTGATCTTAAAATAGGTCTTAAAGGTATAAAATCATTCATCCCTTGCCTCTAGTTGCCTACAAAATCATCATCCATTTAATTTCCAAACTTTCTGTACAAGTTTTGATATCCCCACCTCTTAGACTTCTTATATACAATTCCAAAACCATAAACTTAAAACAATGATCCTCTCCTGCCAGAGTACATGTTTAGCTAGTGCATTTTTATTTTCATGCCAATCTATACTATACACGTTTTCTAATCCGATCTCTTAAACAGCCATTAGTTTTATCAACATAAAAACATTGGCAGATGTCACATACAGCCAGACAAATCAAGTTAACCGTACTGTAATCAGCATAAAAGTTAAAATGAAAAATGCATCCAGTGTCTGGATGTAAAAATTGGTTATCACTCTCGATACACCTACAAACATAACATCCCCTACATGGGAATGATCCTATTCTTTTTTGTTTTACACCCAACAGCAAATTAGTAATCAACATTTTGAAAGAAGGACCTTGAGAAAGAGGTCGAGAAAGAAGAGATTAGCATGGGTCTCCCAGAGCCCTACTTTCTGGGGCCAAAAACATTCTTGAGTAGAATCCTTTGCCCCTCTGGGATAGAGGAACTGGCTAAATAGTCCCTTGAGCCAAAAGGTCCTGAAGAAGAGGAGGAAAATGAGGGAGTTGGCAAGGAGTGGGTTGAGGCATCCCTGGAAAAAGGAGGAAGGGGTTTCACAGACATGAAATAACCATTTTGGATGAAAGAAAGAACCCAAGAGTCCATGGTGATATGCTGCCAACCTGAGAGAAAGCGAAACAGCAACTTACAGATCAAATAAAAAAAAAAAAAAAAAAAAAAAAAAAAACATTCGGAGGAGTGGCAAAGAAGTTCAGAGGATTTGGTGCTCATACATCTCACTTGCGTACCTTACGTCTCAGACATAGGACACATCTAATATACAGCACTTCAAAGGGCCTAAGGCTTTGGTAGGCTGAATGGCTGTACAGCTATCCTTGGCAGGATATCCTTTTTGTAAGAAATACTGCAACAGTGATAAGGAAGGACATCTTGGTAATGAATTTCATCTGGTGCAGCTGGCCCTTCACTAGCTATATCATACACAACTGCATGGGGCATACGCACATAGCTTGCTTTCCTGTACCCCAAAAAGGTCAGAAACCTTCTGTGAGTGCTTCTGGTGTTATACTGCCATGAAAATAAAACAACGAATTTTCACAGTAATATATTTCAGGTTGTGAAGTACACCGTGCCCACTGACCATGCCATAACAATGATTACTTCAATGTGATCATTTAACTGCCCTTTCTTGAGTCTCATAATACGCCAACAGACAGCCACTTCTGATTATCTGTGATATGCGACCATCAAAAGTGGAATAAATAATAACCACTGTAATGTGTTTTATGTGGGTTATATTTACCCTGTAAAAACATGCTTAAACTTGGCTTTTTTTTTTTAATCGACTTGTGATTGATCAGAGTTCTTACTTATCTTGGTACATTCATAAATGGGTTACATACAACCCATGGACAAGTCAAGTTGTCAAGCTGCAAAAAATCAGCACAGCTGATCGAAAATCAACTGATCACATGTACCAGCTTTTTTAAAGGGGATTGCAATACAGTGGGGACCAGGGAATTCACCCTTTCCCCACTGCATGGAGATCTTGGTGTTGGCATACATAATTAGCAGGGGGTGTAATGGTACAGGAGGGGGCTTGCTCCCCCTGCAAAATTAAGAAAAACATGCTGTGCATACAAATGCATGAAAATGTTCTTTTGCTGCAAAACAAAGTCACGGCCACAGTACAATAACAATAATAAATGGTAGGAGAATGGGTTTATAGTGACAGGTTTACACTCTGCTGGATACAATAACCGGTCAGATTCACAAAGCTCTGTCTCCCTCTCACAGCTTCATGCTGACAGTTGACTGGCAGGCCCATAGAAGGGAAATCAGCAGTTTAAAGTGAAAAAAATCTTCAAGACTTTCTTGGCCATAAAGAGAGAGAAAGTGCTTACACATCCTGAACCTGTAAAGATACATCACTGTAAACAAAAATGTTATACTCCAACAACTAACTACATACAAAAGAAGGGTGTTGGTGGGAGGGTGTGGCTTCTGCAGCAGTGAGGAATTCAAACATCCTCTGTTATGGTAAGTACAACTTACACAACTGTGCTATGTTCATCAGATTTTTGGCTATATGGGTTGATTACCAAATCCTATCTAAACCTGGAAGGAGGGATTAAGGATAAGGATCCAGAAGCCCCTGCAGAATGGTCCTAGCAAATCTAGAAATGGAATCCAGTTTTGACAACCATGCTGCTGCCTTTAAAATGTTCTAGAGTGCACCCCTTTCCAGTATGCCATCAGAGATGTCAAAGCTCTAGTAGAATGTGTTTAGATACTGCCTTCAATAGATTGTCCATGGAGGGTATAACAAAAGGCAATAGCTGAGGACAACCACCTTCAAATAGTCTGTTTTGACAAGGGTTATCCCTTCTTTGTCGCATCATAAGAAATAAGTAGCTGATCTGCTTCTGAAGGACTTGGTTCTGTCAAGACAGTACCTGAGCAACCTATGCATGTCCAGAGCATGTTAAATTCTTTCTCCCCTGGTTCTGAGGGTCTGGATGGAGCACTTCGAAGACTGATGGCTTGATTCAAAGTAAACTCTGAAACAATTTTGGGCATAAATGAGAGATTTGCTCATAATAAGATCCTATCTCTGTGAGAAACCAAATGTGGTTCACCCACCATGACAACCTGCAACTCGGATACTCTTCCTGCAGATGGCAGAGCAATAAGAAATACAGTCTTCCATGTAATGAACCTTAAACTACCTGATGAGCTGGTTCAAAAGAAGGCATAGTTAGGTTTTCCAGCATAAAGTCAAGACCCAAGGAAGGAGCCACTTTTTTTGTTTTGTTTGTTTTAGGAGGCCTCAGAGGTTAAAATTCCTTTGAGAAACCATTTCACCAAAAACAGAGAAGAAAGGAGAGGTTTTGTCAGCAGGCATTCTAGTGGAATAAGACAGCTTAGAGGAAAGTAACGCACACAAATACTTCAGACAGAATAGTTGTGCAAAATCTTACCATAACCATAGATGTCCTTCTCTTCCATGTTGCAGTATTCTTAACATATGGGTAGTCTTCCGCCCAACATCTGGCCAGTATAAAACAGCTTTTAGCTACTGTAAGTACTTGGGACAGCACACGTATGTTAGGATGTTCACAAGTACAATCCTCAGAACTAAAATTCCCCATACAGAACACCAGAGCTAAGGAATAAGAAGCCATCCAAGGAATGAACAAGATGCAGGGGGGAGCCGGAAGGGAGAGAATACCGCAACCTAGAAAAGAAGAACATCTATGGTTATGGTAAGATTTTACACAACTATTCTATGTCCTTCTATTCAATGTTGCAGTATTACTAACATATGGGAGAACACCAAAACTCAGTAGGAACCCTGGGAGGTGGAAGAAGCAGAGAAACTATGCACTGTAGAATTTTCAACAAAACCATGGAGAATGGCTCTAGCAAACCCTGCTCTAGATCTAGAAATGGTATCTAACTTGTAATGTTTGATGAACATGTTCACAGAAGACATTGTAGCAGCCTCCAGAACAGAATTAGTGTCCAGGCCTTTAAAGAAAGCACTTGAGGAAGCCACAGATCTAGTGGGATGAGCTCTAACAGATGCAGCCAGAAACTTACCATGCAAATCATAAAAAAACACAACAGCTTTGGAAATCCAAGAAGAAATTGTCTGTTTAGAAACAGGTAATCCCAGAGCCCTGGGATGGAAAGACACAAACAGCTGATCTGACTTCCTGATAGGCAATTTAGATTCTACCTAGACAAGACTAAAGCTATGTATATCCAAGGTATGCATATTCCTATCAAAGGAGCATTGAGGAGAAGGGAAAAAGGTGGGCAATTGAACAGGGTGGATTAACAGACACCTCATTCACCACCTTAGGCATAAAAGAAGGATTGGTTCGCAAAGAAACTCTGTCTTTGTGGAAAACCAAGAAAGGAAGGGATGACATCAAAGCCTGAATCTCGGCAACCAGAAGCACTGTCTTAAAAGTACAAAACTTTAAAGAAGCAGAAGCTACAGGCTCAGAAGGGGCCACAGTTAGCTTCTCTAAGATATAATACACATCCCAAGGAGGTAGAACCATTTTCCTGGGAGCCTTAATATGTAGGACACCTTTGAGAAAAAGCTTTACCTCCAAACTAGACGTTAAAGGTAGAGATAATGGCAGACAAGCAGAAAAAGCAGAACAGTGAACTTTCGCTGAGGAGTATGACAAGCTACGGTTAAGTCATTTACACAAGTAAAAAAGAACTACGGAATGTCCACAGAAAACAGGTCTAGATTTCTAGAAAGGCACCAGACAGAAAATCTCCACTATTTGAAAATGTAAGACTTTCTAGTACTGGGTTTCCTTGCCTCCTGCAAAACCCAAAGCACATCCTGTGAAAAAGGGTGCCTGAAAGGAGTCAAAAGTTGATCATCCATAGGATCATTTGCAAGGTTGACAGATGTAGAAGAAGCAAGGATCCCTTGTCTTGTGTCAGCAAGTCCATGTGGTGAGGTAACTTGTGATGATGGCCCTTGGCTAAATGCAGAAGAGGAAACCAATGCTGTCTTGGCCACAAGGGAGTTACCAGCAAGACCAGCAAGACTTTTGGCTGGTCCTGATGAATTTTCAGCACAACATTATGAATGAGAGAGAAGGGGGAATGCATAAAGAAACACCCCCTTCCATGAAAAGGATATGGCATCCACCTTCCAAGCCAGAAGATGTGGGAGTCTGGCACAAAAAAGAGGAAGTTGTCTGTTCAAATAGATCCGACTGAGGGGTACCCCATTGGTGGACCAAGTCCAGAAACACATCCCTGTGAAGCATCTATTCATGGAACTGCATCAGGGACCTGCTTAAGGTGTCTGTCACAATGTTCTGAGCAGATGGAATGTAAACTGCAAGAAGTCACCTTGTACTAAATTGTTAATTCTATACCCTGAGAGCTAACCTGCAAATAAGGTAAGATTTGGGCCCCTCCTGTTTATGTACCAACAGTGGTATTGTCTGTAAAAACAATTCAGATAAGCTGGTTGAAAGAGAATGAAAAGCCTGCAAAGCTAGAATCAGTCCTCATTTCCCTGATGTTGATGTTGTTGAGACGGAGACCAAAGGCCCTGCACTTTCCTGGAAGCAAAAGTTGCTCCTGAGCCTGTGTTCGAGGTATCTATGAAAAGATGTTGAAAAGGCTGGGGCTGACGAACAGGAAGGCCTGGATTTAGAGAAAGCTGCTGAATCCACCAGAGAAGCTCTTTTTAAGCAGTGGAGGAAAGGAATCAGAACCTCTAGCGGGTGAGCATGCTATGACCAGGTTGCCTTTAGGAACCACTGAAATTTCCTCATGCGCAGCTTTGCAAAGAGCAGCATGGGAATTGTGAAAGCCATGAACCTAAGTCTTCTTAGAAACTCCCTGGCTGAAAGGGAAGGAAGAGGCAGAAGGCTTTCCAGAAAGGCAAGGAGAGACTGAAACTTGTCCATGAGAAGAAAAAACACCAATAGGTCTGCCCTGAACCTGCACCCTTGGAAGATATGCTCCTAAGATGGACTCAAAGAAGATTTCTTGATGTTTATCATGAACCCTAGAGTTTGAAGGAAATGAATCCCAGTCTGTAGGTTTTGAGACAACTGTTTTGACTGAGGAGCCAGAAAGAGAAGATCGTCCAGGTATTGATATACCTGAATTCCCTAGACTCTCAAGGTGGCAATCAAAGGCCAAGCACTTTGTGAATACACTTGGGGCAGTGGAAAGACCTAAAGGCAAGGCAGAGAACTGAAAGTGCAAAGAACCCAGCAAGAAACACAAAAATTTCCTGTACAAAAGATGAATGGGTACATGTGAAATAAGCATCTTTGAGGTCTAGAGAGACCATGCAAGACTGAGGAAAAATCAGAGAAAAGAATTTGCAAGGATAGAATACGGAAAGATGGCACTTCCAGGAAAGCTTTCAAGTGGGAAAGGTCTAGAATTGGTCTCCAAGGACCATCCCTTTCTTGGAACCAGAAACATTCATGAGTAAAACCCTCTGCCTCTCTGTTCCACTGGCACACTTTGAATTGTGCCATGAGAAAGTAGCTGTGATAGAACCTCTGGAAACAATTACAATAGATTTGAAGGGGTCTATGGGATTCCCATGAAAGGAGGGAGAATCTTCCAAGTCAAAGTATTCTTGTTGGAAAATAGACAGAACTCAAGAATCCTGAGCGATCCTTTCCGAAACCGGGAGAGAGAGAGAGAGGCGAAGAGATACAGGAGTATGACTTGGAAGAGACTGCTGATCATCAAAGATAGCTTGGCCTGGCTTGAAAAGCCTGCTGAATAGAAGGAGCTGAAGCAGAAGGTTTAGACTGAGGAGTTCTCCTAACAGACTTTTTCGACCTGGAAGTAGAAGCAGAGGCAGAAGGTAAGCAAACTAGCCTCCTAACAAAAGATATTTTGACAGGGAAGTTACTATGAAACTGGAGAAATGAACAGGTGCTTCAAATCTTTAAGTTCCTTCCCTTTTCTCTTGGACAGTCTTAAATAAATCTACAGCTGCAGAACCAAAAAGAGATGACTTATCCAAAACAGCCTATCTCAAGTTAGCTTTAATATCAGGTAATGGCTGAAGTCATAACCAGGAATGTCTCCTTAGTGTAAAAGCAGAAGCAACAGCTCTCGATGATGCCTCAAGCACCACCATAGCTGCACTTAATGAAATGTCTAGCTATTTGTGAAGAAGAAGCAAAGAGAGACAAAATCTGTGTTTTAATCTGAGAGTCTGGTAGATGAGCAAGAGTTTGAGAAGTCTGGGAAAGCAGAGCCAAGGAATTCCTAGCCATATCAGTTTGGTAATTCATTGTTCTGATAGAGTAGAAGAGGTATAAAACTTTTTATCCAGTGGCTCTAGAATCTTGCTCTCCTTATCCAAGGTAAAAGTTTAGCACAAGGAGACAATCGCACAGGTTTATCAGAAGCTATAGAAAGCTGGATCAGCAGAGAGACACAGAGAAACTTGCAATCATCAGGCAACTTATAAAATCCATCTTGCCTCTTGGGGGCAGGAGCCTGAGAGTCTAGAGTCTTAGAAGAGGAGGCAAAAAAGTGTCCAGGAAAGCTGGGAGGACTGGAGGCACTGTAGAAGGAGAGAGAACCTCCATTTGCTAAAAGGTCATAATACCTATTTTGTTCATCAGAAATCTGGGAATAATCTCATTTGAAGAATTCCTTGATTTTGTTGACTGTTTCACCAAAGGAAATCTCTTCCACAGGGAAATCCCCCCCACCCCATTAGATTCCTCCTAGTCATGACTATCTGTAGAAAGAACCTGTGCCAACTCCTTGAACAGGGGAGGAAGTAAAGGAAGAAATAGGGATAGCTGAGTAAGGCTTCAGAGCCATCAAAGCCTTGATAAGATCCTGTGAGAAAGCATCCCAGTCAGACTGAGGAGCTGAGTGAACATGAGCATGTCTTGTTTTTTCTTTTTTCTTTACATGGATTTCTGCACGAGGAGAAGTAGAGGAACCTGGTGTAGGTCTAACATCCAGAGTATTCTGTGGTAGATCCCTAGCAGTAGTGATAGGAATGTCCCTGGGGCCCTCAAGCACAGCAAACCATGGTTCCCCCATTCGGCTCAAACGGATGTCTGTACTGCCTCTGAGGATCTGCTGAGATCAGATTCCTTAGTGGCTTCCAATGAGGTACCCGCCGAGGTACCAGACCCAAACTGCGAACATACCACTGGGTCTTCACTGACCTCAAGAGATATGGAGGCAAGAGGCGCAGCCAAAGAGGATTTAGTTCTAGGTTTGCTAACCTTCCTCTTCAAACACAGCTCAGCCGAAGGACTCCCAGAACTCTCCATAACTTCTTTAGCTAGATGTTTAAGCCACTGATTCTCCAGGTAGAGATTTAAAGCTGAAATTTGGTTATTCAAGGGCTTAGGCACATAGGCCTGACAAATAGAACAGAATCGATAGTCGTGACTAGGCCATAAGAAGAAAAGACAAAGGTCGTGGCTATCTTCATGTGGAACCTCCCTTCCATACCTACACTTGCCCTTCCTGGATAACATGAACTGATGACCAAGAAATGTAAGCAAACTGGCAGATTCAGTTCCGACAAGCGCCAAACTCGAGGCAAAATGTAAAAAACTACATTTTTAATATGTGAAAACAATAAAAAATACAACACATAAGCGCTTTCGTTTAGACAGCGCTTATGTGTTGTATTTTTTATTTTTTTCACATATTAAGAAATTAGTTTTTTACATTTTGCCTTGAGTTTGGTGCTTGTTTGAACTGAATCTGCCAGTTTGCTTACATTACATGAACTGATAACAAAAAGCAGTAGCAAAAAATAAATCCCTAATGGGACACTTGTTTGAAGCTGGCAGCAACACACAGAATCCAACTGCAGACCGATGTAGGAGTCAACCTTCTGAATGGCGGCAGAAAAGTTCTGAGGATTATACATGCAGACAACCTTTTATGACTGACATTGTCAGAACACAAGTGCGACATCCCATGTACTTGCAGTAGCTAAAAGCCGTTGTATACTGGCTCGTTGGGTGAAAGACTACCCATACGTTAACAATATTGCAACACTGAATAGAAGGACATCAAGTGGTACATAATCTCTGATACGACTATGTTTATTGGCTAGACACCAACTGGAAAATCTTTTTCACTTACTATCAGAAGATTTCCTAGTAGCAGATTTTCATGCCTCCTTTAGTACCTACTGCACACCCTCATAAGAGATGTGCCAAAAAGGAAAACTGCTAGTTGAAGTTGTTAAAGACTGGATTGACAGAGACAAAATAAGGGTAATTTGATACCACCCCAACCTCAGAGGATGTTTGTAGTAACTGCCCTTGGTAACTTCTATAAGAAGGGGCAACCAATGTTGCCTGGGCCTAAAAGAAGTCATCACAATGATTTTTGGAGCATCCTTCTGAATCTTCAGAATTAACCTGGATATCAATAAAAAGTATAGAATTGCATAAAGGAACATTCCTGGCAATAACAAAAATACATCTGTTTTCCAGGCTTACTTGCAAGGAACCCTAGAGCAGAATCTGGTCAGTTGTCTATTTTTGATGAGGCAAACAGATCTACTTGAGGTGTTCCCCACAAATGGATCACTTCCCAGACTACCCTCATTCAATTTCCATTCATGACAGTCTGTCCTTTTCCTGCTCAGCTTCTCTGCCACTATATTTTGATCTGATGAAATGTATGATGCTTGGACGGTTCATGAGTTATGAAAAGCTACCTCCTAAGCCTTCAAAGCCAGCCTTTACAGGACCTGGTGGCCCTTGCTTGTTAATGCTTCACATCACTGTGATATAGGAGGGCCAGTCTGAAAGACATTGGAGACTGTAAAGTGGTGGCAGAGGAAAGTGTAGTTAAGCAACATAGGATGGTGGTCTGTAGGATGATGTTTGTGATCAAGAAGAAGAGCAGGAGTGTGAGGGCAGTGCCAAGTATCAAATGGTAGAGGTTGAAAGAGGGTGACTGTGAGGTGGAGTTCAGGGAAGAGTTAAGATGGGTACTGGGTGGCAGTGAAGAGTTACCAAATACCTGGGTAACTATAGCAGAGCTGGTAAGGGAGACAACTAGACAGGTGCTTGGTGTGACATCTGGACAGAGGAAAGAGGACAAGGAGACCTAGTGGTGAAACAAGGAAGTACATGAGAGTACACAGAGAAATAGGTTGGTGAAGAAGAAATGGGATTATAAGAGAAATGAAGAAAGTAGATAGGAGTAGAAGGAAATGAGGCGTATGATGAAGAGAGAGGTGGAGAAGGCTAAGGCGTATGGAGAGTTGTATGAAAGGATGGACACTAAGGAGGGAGAAAAGGACCTATACCGATGGGCTAGACAGTGGGACCGACTTGGGAAAGATGTGCAGCAGGCAAGAGTGATTAAGGATAATGAGGGAAACGTACTTACTAGCGAGGAGAGTGTGTTGAGCAGATGGAAAGAGTACTTTGAGGGCTGATGAATGAAGAGAATGAGATAGAAAGAAGGTCTGATTATGTGGGGATAGTGAATCAGAAAGTACAACAGATTACCAAGGAGAAAGTAAGAACAGTTATGAAGAGGATGAAGAATGGAAACGCTGTTGGTCCAGACGACATACCTGTGGAAGCATGCAGGCGTTTAGGAGAGATGGCAGTGGAGTTTTTAACCAGATTATTTAATGAAATCTTGGAAAGTGAGGGGATGCCTGAGGAGAAGAGAAGTGTTTTGGTACAGATTTTTAAGAATAAGGGTATGTGCAGAGCTGTAGTATCTACAGAGGGATAAAATTGATCAGTCACAGCATGAAGTTATGGGAAAGAGTAGTGGGCACTAGGTTAAGAAGGGAGGTGATAATTAGTGAGCAGCAGTATGGTTTCATGCTGGGAAAAAGCACTACAGATGTGATGTTTGCTCAGAGAGTGTTGATGGAGAAGTACAGAGAACGTCAAAAGGAGTTATTTTGTGTCTTTGTGGACTTAGAGAAAGCATGTGACAGGGTGCATAGAGAGGAGTTGTGGTATTGTATGAGGAAGTCGGGAGTGTCAGAGAAGTATGCAAGAGTGGTACAGGATATGTACGAGGGTAGTGTGACAGTGATGAGGTCTGTGGTAGGAGTGATGGATGCGTTTAAGGTGGAGGTGGGATTGCATCAAGGATCAGCTCTGAACCCTTTCTTATTTGCAATGGTGATAGGTTGACAGATGAGATCAGACAGGAGTCCCCGTGGACTATGATATTTGTGGATGACATTGTGATCTGTAGTGAGAGCAAGGAACTGGTTGAGGAGACCCTGGAGAGGGTGGAGATATGCTCCAGAGAGGAGAGGAATGAAGGTCAGCAGGACTAAAACAGAATATATGTGTGTGAATGAGAGGGAGGCTAGAAGAATGGTGAGGATGCAGACAGAATGGTTGGAGAAGGTGGATGAGTTTAAATACTTGGGATCAACAGTTCAAAGTAATGATGAGTGTGGAAGAGAAGTGATGAAGAGAGTACAGACAGGGTGGAGAAGAGTGTCAGGAGTGATTTGTGACGGACGCGTACCAGTAAGAGTGAAAGGGAAGGTCTACAAGAGGGTAGTGAGACCAGCTATGTTATATGGGTTGGAGACAGTGGCATTCACAAAAAGGCAGGAGTCACAGCTGGACATGCCAGAGTTAAAGATGTTAAGATTTGCACTGGGTGTGACGAGGATGGACAGGATTAGGAATAAGTATATGTCAGCCCAGGTTGGACGGTTTGGAGATAAAGCCAGAGAGGCGAGATTGCATTGGTTTGGACATGCTGAGGAGGGATGCTGGGTATTTGGGAAAGGATGCTAAGGATAGAGCTGCCAGGTAAGAGGAAAAGAGGAAGGCCTAAGATAAGGTTTATGGATGCGGTGAAAGAGGACATGCAGGTGGTTGGTGCGACAGAGCAAGATGCAGAGGACAAGAAGAAATGGAAACAGATGCTCTGCAGTGGCGACCCCTAACGGGAACATTTGAAAGAAGAAGACCACTGTGGTGTTGTCTACAATCACCTGAAGAGATCCTGGAGACCAAAGAAGATTGTGAAGAGACACTATGGCATGCATAACAGCTAATACATCTTACATTTATGTGCTCCAGTCTGTCTGAGGAGTTCCTCCAGCCTTGCACCTTTATCTCATTAAAAAAAAATGCTCCCCAAGCAAAATCTAATGCATCTGTCATTAGGGATTGACTTAGGATCACAGGAAAAAAAGGAGAGACTTGGATTTAAAGTCATTAGTTGTCTCAATCATTGCAGTTCCCTTTAAACAACCCCAACATTTGAATCTGAAATTTCAGAGGATAAACGTATACGAGTGTTTTTTTGTTTGTTTTTTTTTTTTTTGTGTGTTTTTTTTTTTTTTTTTTAAGAAATAACTGAATTTTTCACATGTGTAACCTGACGGCAGAAATCACAAGAATCCTAGACGCCATGAACCCTAGAATTCGAGATGTGCTCTAGCAGAAGTCTGAGACTAACTGGAGAAGCTCAGGGAAGTTTCCAGATAAAATTCCACCTTCTGAGAGAGAAAAGGCCTTTAACTAAATCTTAAAGAAAACCCAGAAACACAATCTTGTGTGAAAGAATCAAGGTGGATCTCTGTACATTTATCTGGCATCACAGATTGAGAAGAGATGAAACCCATGTTAAGAACTCTCGACATATGGGAAAAGACTTTGCAAAGATAAGCAAGTTGTCTAAATAATGAAATAAGTAAATGCCATGCCATCTGCAATGAGCTATCAATGGCGTTAGACATTTTGTAAACACCCTTAGAGCCGTGGATAACAAAAATCAGGTCAGTCACCCTGCTAGACTGGGGTCCAGGGAAGCAAATATCATGGGAAGAAATATCCAGGGAATTGTTATGGCTAAGCTTGTATAGGCCCTAGGGCTGATAGCCTAGTACCAATCTATGAACCTATGCATAGAACTGATAATGTGACCGAGATGCAGAGAATCTGAGAAATTTCCTTGAAGCCTGAGACTATGGGAGTTTGATGAGCATTCTTTGGCTTTAATGTTATCATGATACTCAAAGGAGCAAAGAGAGAAAACAGAGTTTGAAGGGTTAGCATTTTGATACTTTCACATACAGATTAAGAAAGAAAAGATATAGAACTTGTCTCCACAGAAGCTCTTTCTTTAGATCCTGAAACATTCTGAAATAGAAGCCTTTTGCCCTTTTGATCTAAAGACACTGGTTCTAGGATTCCTAGGGTGAAGCAAGTGTTGAAGAAGCTGAGAAAAAAAAATTCTGCTTGGTTTGGAGGATTGGGGAGGGGATTCCTCTGAAAAAAGGTATTTGTATCTGGTGTCAGCTGCAACTCTCTTGAAGCACTTTTAGTACCCAAGGGTCTGAAATGATCCATTGCCAAACAGAAATGTAAAAAGCTAGTTTCTGGGACAGATTTTGACAGATATGGGCAGGAGGGGTGGGGAAGGGGGCTAGAATGCTGGCGCAGTCATTCTGAAGTATTCGACTGTCCATTTTTTGAAAAGTATCTTTTTTTTTTGTTGTTGTTCGACTCTTAGTATCTCTTTCCTGTTCCCTGCTTGTCTTGAGGTGGCAGGGATTGCTTGCATTTTTAAAGGAAAGGGGGATTTGGGAGATTTGTAAATAGAATTTGAAAAATCAGAGTGTCATTGAATTAACGTCACTGTTTCATCAACTGTGAGGACCAGAGCGGAAGAAGGGCCAAACAAAATCTCCTCATCTACTGTAGAATTCAAATGTCCAAAATACGTTCTGTGCTATAGCCAAAGTCCCACCAGACAAGAAATACAAAGTCCAAAAACAAGAATGGTAGGACACTGCTGTGGTTTCTTCATCCTTTATTAAAACACACAAATAACCAAGGATGAGCGCTTTCGGGTGGTAACCCTTCTTCAGATAATTTGAGAACAAACATTCCAACAATTTAAATTGTCAAACAACCAATGAATTGTCAATAAAAATTCCGCCTTTTTTGCAAGGTGGGCTTTAAAGGTACAATGTCATTCAGTCCTGGATTCCTATGGGCCATCATGAAGAAGGGTTACCACCCGAAAGCGCTCATCCTTGGTTATTTGTGTGTTTTAATAAAGGATGAAGAAACCACAGCAGTGTCCTACCATTCTTGTTTTTGGACTTTGTATTTCTTGTCTGGTGGGACTTTGGCTATAGCACAGAATGTATTTTGGACATTTGTTTCTGTTTTTGTTCGATTGTGCTATGCATGCTCTGGAATATAAGAAGACTGGGACATCTTTAGAAGCACACCCTGCAGAAGGAGGTATCAGAGGTAATTCCTCTGGTATGGGCTTCAATGGCTTTTTAGCACAGGAAAATCCACTGCTCATCCTGGGGCTTACTGTCAGCAAGGTCGATTTGTTAAGCAACAGAGTTCCTGTAGCCATGGATAAAAACTTTGATAATCTGTTGCATGATCTGAGTTATAAGGCAGAAAGACTGCAACGTTTGAAATGGCAGACTTACCATTTAGAAGCCTGTCAACAATATGGCATAGTACCACGGGGAATGAGGATCTTATGTATGCCCACGCAGGGTGAAAGATACCCTGAGTTACTAGCACGATGGCAGTCCTTGAATATCCAAACTAGCTTTAAATATATGGATATTATTAATGATTTTTTTGCCCCTGAAACAGCTCTACTCAGTAATGAAGTGGAGGTTTTACGTAACAAACTAGAGAATGAATTTTGCAAATCTATTTATACAACACGTTTGCAACAGCTATATGGCACTCTAGCAGAGAGCGATGAGAAATTGCGCTTGCAAAAGACTCACAAGCTGAAAAGAGACTACGAAGACTTCACATATGGGAATATCTTCGTTTGGCCGAGGAATAGAGAGCAGCGTTCTATCATGGGCGATGCGAACATTGGGAAGCCGTCTCGACGTCAGCAGGAGGGGAGGAGTTCCATGGAGCAATCGGTGAAACCAACGGCTAGTGTGACGACCGATGGCTCTGGCTTGCCACATATTAACCACAATGATGAACCAACAGTAGAGGAACAAGTAGGGGAGCCTAGGACCGATAATGTCAACATCCAGCCTTCTCAATTAGCAGCACCAACTGAGAAAAACATTTGCACAGCGACCATAAGTTCAAGTAATATGTCTGTCAGTGGAACTTCTTTGCAAACTGAAACGATAACCTCCGAAGGAGTTGGTATGGGGGCACGTCCTAAGAGCACACAGGGATGTCAACGTTTTTTGGAGTTACTTCCAGCTCCTGTCAAGAAACGAGGAGCTTGGAAACGATCCTCCAGCGAAGGCAGAGACCCGAACAAGAGGAGGAGAACTTTGGAATGACTTTTAATAACAATACTGGTATTGTTTTTAATTTATCTAAACATGTTTTAACAAAGGATGAGTTATATGTACTAAACAAAGGCTTGTCCTTTGTGCCCAGCAGGGCTAGTGTTTTTAATGAAGTTATTCTAGACTTAATGATGTTTTGTAGAAATCTAGCTTTAAGGTGTATTTTTGGGACCAGAGATGAGAGCAGTACCTCATTGAAAAAGCCTAGTTGTTATGTACCACCCTTCTCTCCTGCATTGAACCTGTTTATTAATAGTTGTGAGCAAGATTTACAGGATTATTTTCAAGCAAAGGAATTTCACAAATTTTATAATCTGACACAGGCTCAAAATAAAGCATTGATGGACTTAAGCAGCAATAAAGATCTAGTTGTTAAAATGGCTGATAAGGGAGGAGCGGTGGTAGTGCTTGATACAGCTTTTTATGAGCAAAAACTGCAAGGCTTATTATCGGACAGGGATACTTACATTCCGATTAATCCAATAGCTGTTAAACTCTTGGTGGATAAGGTACACAATAGTTTGCAACAATTGAATTTTGAAATGAATATTAATGATGATTTATTACAATTTTTATGGGTAGAAACTCCTGTTACTCCCATCTTCAAAGCCTTACCAAAGCTACATAAATCTACTGTGGACCCACCTCTTCGACCCATTGTTTCGGACAGAGGATGGGTCACGGAGAACATCTCTATATGGCTAGAATACACACTTGGTCCATGTTTAGACAAGGTGGCCAGCATTTTAAAAGATACAGGTGATTTCTTAAAGAGAATGGGGGAAGTTAACAATAAGACATCACAGGAAGACCTTTTGATGGTAACGTTGGATGTCCAGAGCCTCTTTACTGTTATTAGCAATGAATATGGTACATTAGCCATAGGAGAGGTTATGAGAGAGATGGGAGAAGATGAAAGTAAAGTAGCTTTGGTCAGAACATTATTGACCCTAGTTTTGGAGAATAATGCATTCATTGGAGCCAAACAGACATATAGACAAGCACAGGGGGTAGCCATGGGCACCCCCTGTGCAAATACCTATTCTAATCTGGTTCTTTGGCACTGGGAGAGGACTACTATCTTTAGCAATCAGGAATGGATGCAGTATATCTATATCTATCTATATATATATATATATATATATATATATATATATATATATATATATATATATATATATATATATACACGTTTTGTGGACGATGTTTTTATTCTCTGGAAGGGGGGTTCTGAACTTTTGGAGGAGTTTGTAGCATACTTACACTCTACCACATCTTTTCTCAGATTCACAACAAGATACTCAGATACACAGATAGATTTTCTAGATGTGTGTATTTCATACACCGAGACAGGTTTTTCATCCTGCCTACAGAGGAAGGAGTGTTGGAAGAACACTTTGCAATGCTTTGATAGCATGCATCCTCGTTTCATGTTCCCGAACATCATACAGGGACAGATAGGTAGGACGTCTAGATTATGCGTGGAGGACACTCAATTTGAGAAAGAAGTGACTAAGTTAAAATGTAATTTTTGTGATAGGGGATACAAAGAAGAATTAGTCAATAGGGTTGTCGACAGCAATATACAAAAAAGGGACAATAGGTTTAAACCGTGGCTTAGATATAGAACAGGAGAAGGTAATGCACCCCCACCCATCAAGTACAGATCGGAGGACCCCAAATTGTTTCTAACTTATAGCAGCAATATAGAAGATATAAAGGGTATAGTAAAAAAAAAATTGGAATATATTGAGGAGTGACAACAAGTTAAGAAGTATTATAGGGCCTAGACCTAGCTTTGGTTACAGGAGGAAAAAAATTTGAAAGACCTGCTATGTGGGGGAAAAATCTTAACCACATGTAAACCTTTTAAGGATACAGCAGGCAGTGTTCCATGTGGTTTTTGTAAAGCATGTTCCTGTATCAATAAGGATACCACCTTTGTTCATCCTGTCAGTGGTAAGGTTTTTAATTTCAAGGCAAGGGCCACTTGCAGGACTAGTAATTTGGTCTATTTGGCAGAGTGTTTACAATGTCCTGGGTTCTATGTGGGAAAGACCAATAATATGTTTAAGGTGAGGGTGTTACAACATTTAGCCTCCATAAGGAACAAGGATCCACATAATGCCCTTTATAGGCACATAGAAATGAATCCTACACACACATTTCATTTTAGAGCTATAGCAAATGTTAGACAAAATAATAGGGGAGGAGATATTAAACTTCTAACAGAGTCTTTAGAATCTAAATGGATTTTGGAATTGATGGCCCACAGGAATCCAGGACTGAATGACATTGTACCTTTAAAGCCCGCCTTGCAAAAAAGGCAGAATTTTTATTGACAATTCATTGGTTGTTTGACAATTTAAATTGTTGGAATGTTTGTTCTCAAATTATCTGAAGAAGGGTTACCACCCGAAAGCGCTCATCCTTGGTTATTTGTGTGTTTTAATAAAGGATGAAGAAACCACAGCAGTGCCCTACCATTCTTGTTTTTGGACTACTGTAGAATTAAAAATTTCAGACTTTACTTCATCAGCAAACTTTTGGTTACATACCCAGGCATATCTCCTCAAAACTGCAGCAGTAGGAGGTCACTTGCTTATAGGGTTAATTCCTATAATACTTTGGAAGAGAATGTAGAACATGTTTGTCAGATCCCATGCTCTTCTCCTTGTCCTCCAAATTTGCGAATATTACAATGATGGAGTTTAACAGCGGTGCTCTGTACCGCGGGGGGGGGCATTGGGCAGCTACACTTTCCGAGTGTTTGGAAAGAGACTGAGTCCTTAGCCAAGAGTGAAGCCTAAAGACTGACCCCATTACCATAGCTCTCAACCTTCCATCTCCAAAATGAGGAACACTAGCCTTCATAATGTAGAACAAATGGGCAAAATGTGGAACAAGTACTAACGGCTTACTAACAACTTCAGCTAGGAAGGTCATAGGATGGTTGGGAATATTCTGGTTTTACTTATAAAGAAGATCTTTTAATGAATTAATATGATTTCTATTTACCATGGATTTCACTTAAAAAATTCACAACACTGAATGTATTACAGACCCTTTCAATGTGGAACTTATTGGAACTTCGAGGAACATGAACTTTTTAAGACCCCAAATGAGGTATGTTCCTCGTAATGAGGTACACTTGAGAGGCATGCCCATTACAGCAGCCCTGGATGCTGCATCTGTAGCATGATACCCACATTGTATGCCAGGCTTCTAAGGTTACAATGACAGCTGAACTTATCTGAGAAGGAAAGGCCCCTTAGTTTCATCCTGCACCCCCCCCCCCCCCCACACACACACACAATTAGTTGCTTAAGGACATGTATTTGAGGTATTTCAAAATGTGGGTTTGGCAACTTAAAGTACTAAAAACAGGGTTGCAAACGTGTACCATATCGGTCTAGCAATTTACTCTTCCGGCCATTGGGGACTATGCTGTGTCTGGGAGCCAGTGTACTGCATGCAATAATTAAAAGATAAATGTACTCGTGAAAAAGTCAAATCCTTCAAAAAAGGTAATGAGCTATCAGATATGTAGACCCGATTTAATTATCTGAACAACAATTTTCAAACAGAAACAGAGATGCACGGAAAACTGAAAATGAAATTATGTACAGAAGAACAATTATTGCAAACGTATGATTTGTTTGATTTTTTTAAGCCATTTCAAAAAGGTCTTGCTAAACAAAGCGGCATTTGATAATAAAGATTAGACATGGATGAGGTATTACACAACATTTTATCCAAACAGGTGACACACAAGCTATGCATTCTGCTTGCAGTTTACCATTGTACCAGCTGTTTAAATAACTTAAGGAAAAGTACAGCCTCAATTAAACAGTGGGAGCAAAGAAAAAAAATAGAAAAACAGCACAGATTACTGGAACTGGGAGGATATCTAAAACGGCACTGGTTTTGAATATAGTAGATCTAGAAATCTTTACTTTACTATATTACTTTATGCCTTAATATCACTGTATGTGCATACAGTAGTTACGGAATGTAGTGAAAGAGATGTTTCATAAATCAATGGAATGACTTGTACCAAACAAGTTGCAAAAATATACCACAGTTTTTCTCTCGCAGAAACACCAGTGAAAACTATTTTATTAACGTATCATCGTTTCATATTCAGCATCTGCCTTTCACAGAATATGCCACTTTTCAACTTCATTTCAAAAAATGACAACATAGTTGTGTGGGAAGTTCATCTTTACAAGGACAAATATTTTGAAATGCTATCTATAACACTTGCAACATATTTCTAACACTTGTAAAACAAAATTCCTTTGTAACATTGTCTGGGCCACACTGCACATTTGAATTAAGACTGCATGCAAACTTGGAGACTAATTCAAGCTTGTTGGGAGTTAATCTCCTTTGTTTTCCTCTCATTTTCCCATTAAACCATACGGTTTCTGCTTGCAGTCAATATTATCTCAGTAATGCAGCATGTAAGTCTACCTTATAAAAACAGGTTTACATCAAGCTTTTAAATTTTGAAAATCATCAAAGCTGAGTTTGACCATTAATGCTAGACTGATGTTGCACATTTTATAATGCCAGCACATCCAACACGTTCTTTAACTCATCACACACTATTTTATTGAATTTCTTCCTCATTCTCCATAAGGATGTCATCTGTACGGTGCTGTAAGGATATTTAGTAAAATAACATCATATATAGAAATAAGGGACTACATTCCACTATTAAATTTGGTCATCTGTTTTCATGACATCAAAGAAAGAAAAAGAAAATAAGTTTCAGTGCTGCTTGAAGAGACTGCTAGAATAACTGCTATTTGCAACACAACTGATTACTGCACAATTATTTTATCTGAACAGCCATATTATGACAAGGACAACGTAGTTAAGGTCAAGTGTTCCCTGAAGATTAATTAGTACGCATCTCTGTATAAAGGTCACCTACTAAACAATAATTACTAATGCTTGATGTATATATTAGCATGTATTCAACAGCAAAGCTTCCTACAACTGGTTGACATGACTCGGGACTTGGATAAAATTGTAGCAATCTTTAAAGTGCTGAATTCATGCAATCTGACTGCAAAATTATTCAAGACTAAAAGATGCAGTTTTGTTAAATCTGGTAAACAATTTGCTCACAGAAACAGTCACACAAGATGCATTTATAAAAAAAAAGCAAAAAAACAAGTATGACATACTCTCCTGGTGTATACATATGCAGTAACAGATAAACTAGTGGCCAGTTTTTTTTTTTTTTTTTTTTTTTTTTTTCAGACAAACCGTATACAACTAGGAACAAAAACTATGCAGGAGTAATAATCACACAATCTGACTGATAAACCCTAATTAAATTCACATAATTATACAAATTTAGCCTTCATAAACATTTGAACAAGCCATACCTGCACCATCTTACTCGTGTGCTAAGTTAACATACACAATAAGCAACTAAAGGTCCTTTCCCTAACAATACTACTACTCGAGACAAAAGGATGCAGAAGACAAAGCATGTGTAACACCAAATCTAGCCCCTTCTCTAACTCTAACCCTAAGTTGCAAACACTATTCACATCAACACATCTTCACAACCACCACTTTTTCAATCAAACATTAATTTTCCTGCATACGCCTGCCTACCTACACTGTATAAAACTAAATTCAACCACAAGCAATTCACTCAAATAACCATTCACTTATTTGTGCATTCTTTTTTATAACCATAACAACTGTTCTACCAAATGTGTAGTCTATCGTACAGCCATAACCCACACACACACACACACACACACACACTAACACACACACACACACACACACACACACACACCCAATACATACATAGGGCTACATTTGGTTTGTCAATATGTAGATGACCGATTTTAGAATATTCTGCAGTACATCGAGTTTCATTTTTTTTATTTATATATATATATATATATATATATATATATATATATATATATATATATATATACACACACACACACACACACACACACACACACACACACGTAGTGTGTATACATATATAAGTTCATAGGTAGGTACTGGGCTAAATTAGGGCCTATATAAGCCTAGCCAAAAAGGTACCCTGGCTTTCGCCAACCAAGAAAATTATTTACCTGTGCCCCTGTCGAGCAGAACCACAGAAAGTACAGTTGTGTTCACTTACCATAAATGTAGATGTTAGTGT
Source organism: Protopterus annectens (assembly GCF_019279795.1). Taxonomy (NCBI): domain Eukaryota; kingdom Metazoa; phylum Chordata; order Ceratodontiformes; family Protopteridae; genus Protopterus; species Protopterus annectens. The sequence goes on from NC_056728.1 coordinate 271,979,220, forward strand.
GTTATTCACTGTTGCAGTCATTACATTTGGGTATAGTCTCAAAGCTATGGTTGGGAGGCTGGAGCTAAACAGCATTAGGAGTGGCTATGAGGCCCTGCAGAACTGCAGTGGCAAAGCCAGCCCCGGATTTAGAGTAGAGTGGCAGATGATAGTGCTTTGTAAAGATGTGCACTGAACTCCAAGTAGCAGCCTCTAAAATGTCCTTGGTTGGTACTCCCCTGAGAAGGGCTGCTGAAGTGGCTGCAGCTCTGGCTGAATGTGGCCTAATGCCCTTAGGCACTGGCTTGCCATGGTGTAAGTAGCAGAAATGAATGCAGTGGCCTATCCACTTTGAAATAGTCTGCTTTGAGATAGCCTTTCCTTGTGATCGTGCAGCATATGCCACTAGTAATTGCTCTGTCTGAAAACTTTGGTTCTGTCCAAGTAGAATCTAAGCTGTCTGTGTATGTCCAAAGAATGCAGAATTCACCTCCCCCTTGTTCTGTGGATTTGGATAAAAAGTTGGCAGATGAATAGTTTGGTTAAGAGCCACACCGAACACCACCTTTGGCATAAATGTTGGGTTTGTCCTCAGAGAGACCCTGTCTGGATAAAAAAATGATAAAAGGTTCCACAGCCATGAGTGCCTGTAGCTCTGAAACTCGTCTTGCAGAAGTTATTGCTAGGAGCACAGCTGTTTTCCAAGATAAAAACTTTATATCAGCAGTAGCAGCTGGCTCAAAAGGAGGCAGGGTGAGTTTTTCCAAGACATAGTTGAGGTCCCAAGCAGAAATTGGTGATCTCCTTGGAGACCTTAAATGTATGGCTCCTCTGAGGTACTGTTTTAATAAGGGATGAGAAAAAATTGGTGGCTCTGTATTGTAATGAGCCGAAATGGCAGAGGCATGAATTTTAAGAGATGAAAAAGATAGGCCTTTGTCCAGCATCTCAGTTAAGTATTGCAAAATCTGAGGGATATTTGGCACAGCTGTATCAGTTCCTTGTTTCTGATTCCAAGCACAGAATCTCTTCTATTTTCCAGAATAAGATTTTTTAGTACTAGGCCTTCTGGCCTCCAAAATGACATCCATCACAGCTTTACTGAGAGGTGTGGTTTGTATGACTACATTATCCACCATGCTGCCAGGTTTAAAGTCCTGAGTTGGCTGTGCAGGATCTGATTGTTTTGCTGGGACAGTAGATGAGGTATTTGAGGTAAGGTCCAAGCTGGGCATTGAGACAAGTTCTTTAGGATTGGAAACCAGTACTGGTGGGGTGAGTCTGGGGCAATCAGCATCACTTTTGGCCTTTCCTGTCTGACCTTTAGGAGTACCTTGGGGAGGAGAGGCAGAGGGGGAAAGGCATATACTGATAGGACGTCCACTTTCCATGCTTGTCTGTGATAAGTCCTTGTGCAGAATCTTTTTATCTGGTAGTTGTGAGGTGAGGCAAATAGATGTCCGGGCATCCCCATTTCCTTGTTATCATGCTGAAGACTTGTGGATCCAGCTGCCACTCGTGGGGATCCATGAGGTTTCTGCTTAGTTCATCTGCCAGAGTATTTTTCCTTCTTGGCAGCAATTGTGCCTGCAGATGTACTTGGTAAGTTAATGCTGTGTCCCACAAAGTCATGGCTAGTCTGCAAAGTGGGTAAGAATGTGTGCCCCCCTGCTTATTTATATACCACATGACCATGGTGTTGTCTGTCTTTATCAGTAGTTGTCCCAGATGAAGTAGGTCCCTGAAGACTGGCAGGGCATTCTGAACAACTAGCATCTCTTTTTGATTGATATGTCGATGCATTTGGGTTGAGGACCATGTGCCCTGAATGCATCTTCCTGCCATGTGGGCCCCCCAGGCATAATCTGATGTATCTGTTGTTAGTGTCTGCCTGGCTGGGGGTAATGTGAATGGCTGTCCCTTGTTTTGGTGACAAGCCTTTGCCCACCATCAAAACTCCTGTTGTAGGCAGGGAAAAAGAATAATCATTGTTTCCAGGCTGTGGCAATGTTGAGTCCAAACACTTTTTAGGTACCATTGAAGTTTCCTCATATGTAGTCTTGCATATGGAATTAGTAGGATGCAGGATGCCATGAAGCCCAAAGCCTGCAGAATTTTTCTTGCAGATAACTGGGCCTTTGTTGCCAACATTTTGAAATAGGTAGTCAGTTGCCTTTGTTTGTCTGGTGTGAGATAAGCCATCTGGGCAGTTGTATTTTAAGCTTGCACCCAGGAATATTATCTCTTGAGAGGGTACTAGTTTTGATTTCTTTTTGTTGACTGTGTACCCTAGGCATGTTAAAAGTCTTTTCACAAACTCCAGATGCTGAAGAAGAATGTCCATGTTCTCTGCTTGAATTAAGACAGTCGTCTAAGTAAGGATATATTTGTATTCCTCTTTGTCTTCAGAATGTAATTACTGGTGCCAGGCACTTTGTAAAGACCCTGGGCACAGTAGATAAGCCAAAGGGCAGTGCAGAGAATTGGTAATGCATTGAGCCAGCCTTGAATCTGAGGTATCTTCTGCATAATTGTCTGAATGGGACATGCAGGTATGCCTCTTTTAGGTCTAGAGTCACCAGCCAAGCGTTCCTGCCCAGCATGGGCAGAAGCTGCTACAAAGTCATCATCTTGAATTTTGGTATATCCAGGAATGTGTTCAGAATAGATAGGTCCAGTACTGGTCTCCGGGTCTTGTACTTTCTGGGTTCCAAGAACAGTTTTGAGTAAAATCCTTGACCCTGCTCTTGCTCTGGTACTTGTTGAATGGCCCCCATGTCCATGAGGGATGAGATTTGTTTTTGTGTTTCTGCCCATTGATTTTTTGGCAGATCTGGCCAGCCATTTGCCTTTGGCAGGGTATGGAAATGGAATTTGTACCCTTGTGACACGATATTTAGAACCCAGTTGTCCTGGGTTATAATGTGCTAAGTTTGAGAAAAAAGTGCTAATTTTCCCCCTAAGGATGCTGCCAGGAGACAAGTGCTTGGTGCAAGCAGGGGGAAGTCATTGGGACTGTTTCCTGTATGGTTGTGATTGGTCTTCTCCAACTTTGGAGGTAGAAGCACCCCATTGCTTTGACCTGTAGGAACCTTGCGCCTGGGTTCTGCCTCTAGGGCGTCTGGATCTGCCCCTTTGAGGTATGTCTGACACAGGAAATGACCAATTCTTTGTAGGCCAGTATCTACTAAACCTAGGTGGCTGTACTTGTAAAAAATCTTTGACAGTTTGCATAGATTTAGCTTTGTCCTCCATTTTCTTTAACACCTCCTCTGCCTTAACACCAAACAAAGTATCATGCTGTAAAGGAGCATCTAATAATTTAACTTTGACATGATCAGGCAGATTTTGTTCCTTTAACAAAGCATGCCTCCTAATTACAGAACCCGTAACTGCGGCCCTGCAGGAGGCCTCCAAAGAATCAAAACCACATTGCAAAGTATGCTTTCCAACTTGTTCAGCTGCATGCAATAAATCTTGCATTTCCTTGTTTTATGCACATTCAGAGTTTAATAACATTTTCTGTTTAAGCAATGCCATGACATGTTGCTGATATTTGAGCATATGAAACCGACAGTTTAAGGCCCTTATAGCCAAGGTTGCAGATGTGTAAACCTTTTTTCCCCCCATTTATCCAGTGCCCTAGAATCGGTTAGAGGGGGTAGGGTTTTTGCAGCGGAAGCCTTAACCCCTTTGGAACCTTGTGAAATAGTGTCTGGGTCTGAAGCAGGGTTTTTAAAAAGGAATTTATGAGAGTCATGGACACTGTAATATCTGTCAGGCTTAACAGGAGCTGGAGGTAAGGAGTCAGGGGTAAGACTAGACTCCGAAAACACATCATCTACAATATCTAACACAGGTGGGATGGCTAGTGGCCTGTGTTGAGGTAGTAAAAAAGATTCTGAAAAATCTTGGCTCTCCCAATGGAAATGCTCCCTCATGGTATGCAAGATTTCCCTAAAACAAAAGTCCCCTGGAGGAGAAGCTGAAGGTATAGATTCTTCAGCATCAGAATCCTCATGGGAGGGGGGGGGGGGTAATATCCCTGATCAGAAGAGGAATCAGAATAAATAGAAACCTAATCTGAAGATTCATAGTCAGTCTCTTGCCTAGGCCTCTTATCAGGAGGGGGATGGGAACCCCTGATCAAGGTAATTAAGTCTTCGGCCAATTTGAGCATCTGTTTTTGGGCATAGAGGCCTGTCCACATGGCTCTTGAGTTTGTTTCTTTGCTTTAGAAGGTGCTTTAGTCTTTGCCTTTGAAGCTGAGGTTGGCTTAATGTAAAGATGTTTATGTCTGAATACACCCTCAGAAGCCGGTGCCTGCTCAGCAGCTCCGGACCCATCTGAAGGAATAGTATTCTAAGGCTCCAATACCTTGAGTTTCCAGCGGCATGGCCAACTCCACATGGGAGTCGGTAGCAGGCTGTGACTCTAAAGTAGCAGGCATCAGGGGCTGCGAAAGCTCCTCACTGAGAACCGGCGAACCAGCGACTGGCTTGGGAGAAGCTTCGTCGTCAGTTTTGGGACTCGGTTGTCTATCTCTCTCCTTTTCTTTGCGTTTTTTGAGAACTCCGGTAGTCCGATGGCTATCCGATGACATTTCTGGATAATTAAACCGGTGTCCAAAATAGTTTAAAGCAAAATCATACCGACCCTTAATAGTGCATTGATTAAATCTAGCACAAAACAGACCACCAGCAAAGTTGTGATCAGGACCTAGGCCAGGAATGCAGTAAGAATGAAAGTTCTTATGGAGGTATTTGCTTTCCACAAGAAATACAATTAACTTTTTCTGACATCAGTCTGGAGCAAGAAAAAAAAAAAAGTTTCCCCAACGAGGTACTTAGCTTTATGGAAGACTTCGGATCTGAAACTTGAACACGAAAATCTCAGGAGTCGGCCGACTGGCACTTGCGAACTGCGTCTGCTTCGGGCACCACGCGGCAAGAAAGACTGAAGAAAATGGCATCAGCCGCATCTTTTATACCCTTGACAACCTGACGTCAGGGAAGGGGTGACAGCAGCCGACGCAGGACCCAGAACTTTGGAATTTAGGCCGACTGAGGGCAACCCGCCAGCAGGATTACCCAAATGTAATGACTGCAACAGTGAAACACGAAGAACATGTGATCCCCAGGGTGAATTTTCTATTTCCCATCCAATCATCAAGAATTTTTCTGAAAAGTGCTAATGAGGAGCTTTGTTTGACATAGATAGGTAGTTTATTCCAGAGTATGGGAAGTCTCTCGGATAGGAATCTATCCCTCCAGCATGTACTGTTTATTGTGGTGACAAGGGTTAGGTCCCTAGAGTGTGTAACTCGGAATGGGATTTTTTTTAAGTGGAGCATGTCCAACAGCTCTGGGTTTGACATAGCTTTGTATGTTAGGCAGAGATCATCTCTGAGTAGCAATATGCGATGGAGCAAAGCTGGAGTTTTTTGAGACGGTCTGCATAGGGCATCTGTTTGAGGCTGGTAATCCTCTTTGTGAGGTATTTCTGTGGCCTTTCCAGTTGTTGTAGATGTCTTGTGAGGTACATACCAAAAGGGGCATTGTACTATATAATGGGTCTAATGAGTGATGAGTAAAGGGGAACAATCGCCTCTTTTTTCTGGATGAGAAACCTTTTGAGAGGAGGTGTGCCATGTAGAAGGATTTCCAGACTACTGTGGCAATGTGATTATCAAAGGAGAGACTACTGTCCACCTGTTTCCCAAGGTCTCATCACACTTTCAGTGTTAAGCAGACTACCGCCTATGTGGTAGTTCATGGGTACAGAGTTTAAGGATGACAATGCACTTTTTGGCATTGAGCTTGAGGCCATGGCTTTGACACCAGGCATCTGTCTCAGTGAGGCCCTTTTGTAGGATGTTCACATAGTTAGGAATTTCGATTATGGCTCCTAGTTTGCAGTCATCTGTGAACTTCATTAGCCAAAGACCTTCTGTGTTAGCCTGTACTTCGGAGAAGTAGATACCAAACAGGAGAGGACCCAGGACTGAACCCTGTGGTACTCCACTTGTCACTGGTCTGAAGTCGGATCTGGAGTCTGCTACTTTCACAGTGTGGGCTCTGTTAGTGAGCCAGTTGGCAACCCATCTTGTGACATAGGGATTTATACCTAGTTTAGTGAGTTTATCTATAATTCTAGAGTGGGGAATGGTGTAGAAAGCCTTAGTGAATCTAAATAGGCTATGTGAACCACCTTACCCTCATCTATGACTTTGGTGACTGCTTCAAAGAAGTCTATAAGGTTTAGGAGACATGATTTGCCTTTTACAAACCCAAACTGGGTGGGGTCCAGAGTTTGGAGGTTACCAGTGTCTTTGTTTATAAATTCCATGAGGATACTTCCATAGCCTTGCAGATCAGGATCATCAGGCTAATGGGGCAGTAGTTCCTGGGGTCCATCATGGTGGCTCCCCATTTGTGGGGTGGGATAACCATTGCTGTGTGCCATTCAGTGGGCACAAAGCCTGAGGTGAGGCTATGATTTAACATGGTACTTAGGTGGGGTGCCAGTTCATTCTGTAGTTCATGTAGAACACAGCCTGGGATGTTGTCAGGTCCCACGGATGCTGTGTTCTTGGCTTTGGAGAGTGTGTTTTTTACCTGTGCAGCTGTGATTACACGAACTTTGCATTGTTCCAGTATAGAGAAGGGCCCTTTAGGGAGTGAGAGGGGGCTGAAGTTAGCACTGAACCTATCTGCCACGATGCTGGCAATATCAGCTGGTTCTGTATATTTAGTGCCATTGTGCTGTAAATCTCAGAGCAGATCTGAGTGTTGCCATTAAGATTCTTGACACAGCTATAGAATGCTTTGTGGTTGTCTTTAGAAGCAGTGGCAATTTTGTTTTCATAACTAGCTTTGGAGGATTTTATGAGGGATCTCAGCTTCTTACTGAGGCTGACCAGGGAAAGTTCCTCCAATCATGGGAATTTACTATTTTTCAGCTGTTTCTTCTGTTGAAGAGTTTGTTTTGGCAGGGGACCAACCAGATTGGCTTCCTTTTTTTGGAGGTAGCATTTTGGTTCTGTTAGGGATAGCGCAAACCATGCACTCGTGTAAGTGCTTACAAAGTGCATTTGTGTAGGCTTCAGCAGTCGTACCTCTATAGTCCATCTGGATGGGTGTCATGAAGTTTGCCACTTCTGTCTTAAGAATTGTGAAGTTGGCTTTGGAGAAATGTTTTACCGTGGTTTCCCTAATGGGGGGCGAGGGTGGGATGTGGACTTCTAGGGTGATTAGCTTGTGTCAGATCTGACCAACAAGGAATTGACCTCTGGTGTGAAACACCGGACACCCATGTTGGTAATGACCAAGTCTAGGACTTTGCTGCCCCTCTCCGTTCAATCCTTGGCTGGGGTACAGGCAGCCATACAATCAGCATAGTATTAGTAGCAGAAGCCAGGTAAGTGGAAGGCATCTACCTTAGCAATTTTTCAAATCTCGTTGCAGCGGTGGGAGGCTGCAGTGGTCCAACGGTTACTGCTGCCACCTCACAGCAAGAGGTTCTCTGGTTCGATCCTCTCCTTCTGTGCAGAGTCTGCATGTCCTCCCTGTGATCGCTTGGATTCCCTCCAGATGCTCTGGTTTCCTCCCACATCCCAAAGACATGCTGTAGGTGGATTGGACACTCTAAATTGGCCTTAGGTGCGAGTGCGTGCGTGTGTATGCCTTCTGTAGAATGTTGGGTGCCAGGCTGGCAACTTGACACCTTAAAACTCCACTGCCAATCATGAGCGGACAAGTGATCCACTGTGGTGACCCCTAACCGGGAAAAGCCAAAAGAAGAAGTTGAAGCGGTGGAACCCTATGGAAGCCACCACAGAAACCTGGGCACTGCATCTGTGGAACCATGTTTAACTTTAGAATGATTTTATAACACCTGCATATTTACAATATACATTTTAAAGTGGCACTGTATAACATTATTTCTTACATTAATAGTAGCATACAATGAGAAGCAAGCACATCTTACATTTTAATATATTAAAACAGTAGTAATGACAAGTGCAATTTTATAACAGTGAATTCATCAGGACAACAGCAACAAAATGAATCAGATCAGAACTGGAAAAAAAAATAACTACCAACCTGCCATGAGGCCATCTTGATCAATGTGATACTTGTAATTAAAACAAACCACTGGTTAGCATTGCTGCCTCACAACAAGAGGTTCTCCGGTTCGATCCTTGGCTGGGATGCCTTCTGTGCAGAGTCTGCATGTCCTCCCTGTGGTCGCGTGGGTTTCCTCCGGGTGCTCCAGTTTCCTCCCACATCCCAAAGACATGCTGTAGGTGGATTGGACACTCAACCCTATGTGTGAGTGCGTGTGTGTGCTCCTCCTGTGGAAGGTTGGGCGCTGGGCTGGCAACTCGACACTGTAAAACTCCACTGCCAATCATGAGCGGACAGGTGATCCGCTGTGGCGACCCCTAACCGGGAAAAGACGAAAGAAGAAGAAGAAGACTGTGTAAAACATGAACACTGCATAAAAACAAAAACAAAAACAATTTAATGTCAATATGATTAGGAGCTTTCAACCTTAAATAGCAAAACCAAGAATCAAATACACCAGGTATATAACCACTGAAAGGTGTCCCAATCTAAGCGGAGCCACTGCAAGCACAACGAAAGTTCAGCTCACCAAAAAGATCCAAGGCCCATAAACGTTCCAAAAGACTTTAATGAAAATAACACACAGAATAAAAATAAACGTCGACCTAGGTTTCGTCCGTTAAACGAACTTCATCAGAACACATCTCAATACATTCTGAAACTTTCAATACAAATACTCAAGGAACTAATTGAGCCTATTAACCAATGAGAATAATTTACGTTTAAACAACAGTACATTGAATGAATTAATGAATTAATCACTACATTCATCAATTAAAAACAAGTGCAAGATGCAAAAGCTTGAGCCCCCTACTCTATATTTGTAAATGAAATGACAAGCATAAAAAACAACTGTTGCCTATGTACATTAAAATACATGGATCCTAAATTGGGTTATGTGTTATTAATATGAATATAAATAAAACCAACTAAAACCATCTGCCGGTACATATAAAAACATAATCCATATAAAATTGTGGCCAAATAATGTAATCCAAAATTGAAAAAGTTGTCTTAAATGTATGTAAAATACACATAATGTTGTTTCTAATGTATCCTGCCAACAGTGAACCTATTTTATAATACAACCATATGTATATACAAGTGTGTGTATATATATAATAAAAAAATCCATTTGTAATTACAAATAAAAATTGTGTGTGTAACATATATTTATTATATAAATATAATATTTGTGAACTGTATAAATATAAATGTGTACATATACAAATAATTAAATATATGTATATGTGTGAATTAAAAATGGACCTGTAAATATAAATAATGTATATATATAATTGTGGTTAAAATTAATGTTAAAGTTGTGTATTTTAAAGAAAGATGTTTATATATATACAAAGGTGATTAAGAATATAAATTAATACTAATAATAATAATAAATAACTAATATATATGGTTGTGTAATCTGTTGGTGTCAAATGTGCAATATTAAAAATCTAGAATCAAAGTTAAAACGGGGAACAATAAAATCCAAAAAGTTTGGAATTGTGTAATATGTGTAATATAATAATGTAATATTATATATAATATAATATATGTAATAATAATTCACAATTGGACCCCTTAATGCTGTTCAACCATAGGATGAGTAATAACTGCAACTTTAATTCTAACACGCCCTAAGTATTTAGTTACTTTCCCTTGTAAATCAAACTGTTGATGAATAATCCCAAGAAACTTAAATGAATGGTTTTGAAATTGATTAATATGTCTAGCAAGGGCATTAGTTGATTTATTGTTCTTAATACTCAATAAATGTTCTTTAACCCTTTCCCTAAGTTGTCTACTAGTTTTGCCTACATAGAATCCCTCACACTGTTGACACATGGCTATGTAAACAACATTTTTAGTGTAACAGTTAATATATTGTTTAATCCTAATGTTGTGTCTATTAATAGTTATAACACTATCTGTGTTAATCATGTATTTACAGGTTGAACATCTACCACACTTGTGGTTGCCCATCCGTTTGAAAGAATCACTATCGGTGTTGTTATTTACACCCTCAAAAATATCCTTAAAAGAAGTGTCTTTCCTAAACACATATTGTATGTTCCCTGCAAACATGTCACCCAGAGTTTTATCTGTACTAATTAGTTTCCAATTTTTATTAATAATATCCTTTATATTTGAAGAAATGCCATTGAAAGTGGTAATATATAAATTACCCACTTCTACAAATTTACTTAAATCATTTTCCTTTGAATTAAAATCATTACTGAGTAAGATGGGTTTGTATACACCATTCTTTCTTTTATATACCACTTCTTTAGCTATATCTCTACAAAGTTCAGATGGATAACCCCTATTAACAAATAAAAAACTATAAAATGCACTTTCTCCTGATCAAAGTCCACTCCGCTGACCACCTCACCATCTGTCCTTTGACCACTGCTTTTTCTGGTGGTGAGGGTGCCAGCTATCAAAATGTAGGTTAACTTAATGTCTAAATAACTAATGAAAAGGATACACTATTATTAATATATTCTAAAAACTATCCAAATTACCAAATTTGATATATTTATTGTATTCTGAATTAAACACATAATTTACTTCCCAGTAAGTTACACAAAAAATTAAGAAACCCGGAGGTGGCTGCCCCCCCCCCACCACTACCCTGACCTGTTTATAATAAGCCCATCAAAAATATAAAATTGGGTTTGTGTAATATAATTGTTCCTCCAACCACTATAACTGTGTACAAGTTGCACAAAATGTCATTTACTTCAAACTAAAGTCCCAAGAGTCCTTGAGAATGTATGAAAAATGCAATTCCTGACTTTAAATGGTAATCCAAATATTTACTAATAAAATGTGTCTTACCATCTACTATTGGTCTAAACTTTAGGTTGTCCAACCCTTTATGAATTTTGGGGATGCCAAAAATACCACTAATCACAGGAAATTCGTTCTGTAAAAATTGCCATTCTTTTTCATCCAATTCACCTTGATATAGCATGTCAAATAGTGTAGTATCAAATTCCTACTGACCTCTATGTATGTGTCATCAACTAACATAGTGTTCATGTAGGAAACATAATCATTATTGTCCACTATCAAATCCTACCTAAAGTAAGTTCCTCCTATTTAGTTAAGTTTTTCAAGTCATTTTCGGTCACCTTTTCAAACACTGCTATTTTATATTGCTCTGATACAATATTTTCAAATTTAACTTTCTGGTAAATAACTTCAAATCAATTATACTGTTAACTAAATTAAAACAATTCTACACAGTCTCTATCAAATGAGTGATTAGTATAATTGTATAACTTAAAATCACCCTTGTCGTTCTCGACAACCTTTGGTTTAAAGAACAACCCACATCCCTTGTGTTTACCTAATATTGAAATGTCATTCATTTGAGTGTACCCATCAGTGTCCACTGTAAAACTAGTGTTTGGTTCATTACAATTCTCAACATTGTTTAAATTAACTTCAGTCAGTGCCCCCCCCTGCACTTTGTTCAACAATACATCACTAATACTCGTGATGTTTGATTGTACATCCCCATTGGTGGACACATTCATGCATGGATAGCCCGTAACTGTATCACCATCACTACCTAATATCGGATCACAGTCTTTATAAAATAATGTTAAAAACAAAACAGTTAGTTAAGGCCAAAATATTTGCACCTGCTCATCAACATCATGTAATAATGAAAACATTGAATAATTGTTATCGTTAATATAAAAACCTTTATCACTGTCGTTTGACATTGTATTAACACCGTCCAATTTATAAGTGTTTGATTGAATATTGTCATTAGTTTCAGAAACACTCACATGTACTGCATTCTTCCATGTTTGAAATAGTATAACCAGATGACAACCGTGCTGTACTGCACTCATACATTAGCATCTCGTGCATACCATTGTCCCTATCCACACAGTCACTGGTACCAATAATAACATATTGATCAAAAAGTACATCCCTGCAGGGATCCTCCTGTTCGCATTGTATGTGAACCTGATAACTACCATCATTCACGGTTGAAAGAAAATTACTAGTATTGAACAAATAAGTTCCAGCAATGTCCCTATTGCCAATGTTACGACCAAGGGTAGTGTTGCGACCACAAATATTACTACAATAACTTGTCCCATAACCAACTGGCGAATGTGAACACATAAAGGGGTCAAGATGCTTACCCAATACCTCAATCTGGGGGACGCCATCGCCACTTTGCGCCCTCCCTGCTTTTTGTGTTTGAAAATTAACCCTCACATTTTTCTCCGGGTCTCTTCTGGGACGAACAGCTCAAACATCGTGTTCTTCCTCGTCTTCGTATTGGTGTTGTTCCCTAAGTCTTTTTGATCTTCTCAGCGCATCGCCCTCTCTTACCTCCTCACCTTGCCCGAATCCATGACTCTCAATATGTAAGGGGGATGTGATGTCATCCAGTGCATCAAGACGATTGGTGCTCACTTCCGGTCTCCCCCTATCAGTGCTGTTTCTTATGGATTTTGATTTTGGGTACACCAAACCGGAAGAGTATACCTTCATGTCCCTTTTGATTTTTAGTTGTTTTTTCTCATAAATGGTGTTGCAACTGTATTCAACCTCCTTAATCACATTGGTATAATTATTGTAGTATTGGTCAAAAAGTAAATCCTCACTGATGGAACTGTTTAATCGTTCCAAATCTAGCAAAAGTAAGTCTATTTTCTTCTCGTTGTATTTGATCATAATTTCCATGAGTGCTATTCCAGTGTTATTAAATAACTTGTGCAACTCATCCAACATATCCGGTTCTTGCTCACTGCCATTAGGGTAACGCCACAATCTCAGTCTTTTGGGGACAATCCCCAATTCTATATTTCTCCGTAAATACCCATTTTCCATTTGGGTTCTTTTCAATTTAAACAATTTGACTTCAAAGGTTCTCAACCATTCACGCATATTACCTTTCATACGGTTATTGACAATACCTGTAGCCTGAGGTTGAGAATTAAAAGAATACTGGTTTGTCTTCCAGAATTCACTATTGACAGGCGTGGAAAGGTTTGCCCACTAGATGTACCGTAGCCCCAAACTACTGCCGGGGTCTGTATTAGCAATAAAAGTAGTCATAAGCTTATTAATAATGGTGGAGTGCTGTTTGAGCTGCTCATTCATTTCTTTCAGTAGTACAGCCACATCGATTGTTTCACCTTCTTCCTCCATGACACACACCAAAACCAAGAATCAAATACACCAGGTATATAACCACTGAAAGGTGTCCCAATCTAAGCGGAGCCACTGCAAGCACAACGAAAGTTCAGCTCACCAAAAAGATCCAAGGCCCATAAGACTTTAATGAAAATAACACACAGAATCTTCATCAGAACACATCTCAATACATTCTGAAACTTTAAATACAAATACTCAAGGAACTAATTGAGCCTATTAACCAATGAGAATAATTTACGTTTAAACAACAGTACATTGAATGAATTAATGAATTAATCACTACATTCATCAATTAAAAACAAGTGCAAGATGCAAAAGCTTGAGCCCCCTACTCTATATTTGTAAATGAAATGACAAGCATAAAAAACAACTGTTGCCTATGTACATTAAAATACATGGATCCTAAATTGGGTTATGTGTTATTAATATGAATATAAATAAAACCAACTAAAACCATCTGCCGGTACATATAAAAACATAATCCATATAAAATTGTGGCCAAATAATGTAATCCAAAATTGAAAAAGTTGTCTTAAATGTATGTAAAATACACATACTGTTGTTTCTAATGTATCCTGCCAACAGTGAACCTATTTTATAATACAACCATATGTATATGCAAGTGTGTGTATATATATAATAAAAAAATCCATTTGTAATTACAAATAAAAATTGTGTGTGTAACACATATATTTATTATATAAATATAATATTTGTGAACTGTATAAATATAAATGTGTACATATACAAATAATTAAATATATGTATATGTGTGAATTAAAAATGGACCTGTAAATATAAATAATGTATATATATAATTGTGGTTAAAATTAATGTTAAAGTTGTGTATTTTAAAGAAAGATGTTTATATATATACAAAGGTGATTAAGAATATAAATTAATACTAATAATAATAATAAATAACTAATATATATGGTTGTGTAATCTGTTGGTGTCAAATGTGCAATATTAAAAATCTAGAATCAAAGTTAAAACGGGGAACAATAAAATCCAAAAAGTTTGGAATTGTGTAATATGTGTAATATAATAATGTAATATTATATATAATATAATATATGTAATAATAATTCACAATTCCATGGGTGCGCAACACACTAGGACCCCTTAATGCTGTTCAACCATAGGATGGGCTTTATACTAGTAAATTCATTAAGACCAGGGTTTTGGTTAGCGTTGAGTAATAACTGCAACTTTAATTCTAACACGTCTAAGTTATATTTAGTTACTTTCCCTTGTAAATCAAACTGTTGATGAATAATCCCAAGAAACTTAAAGGAAATAGGTCTTATTCAGAATGAACTACTTTTCAACATTTGAATTGCTTTGTTGACAGTGTTAGAGGCATTTGAATTGTTCTATTTCTTTTTAATGTGATACTTTTAACTGATGGCTTCTGCAGAGCTCTAGAAACCACAAACTTCAAAGAAAGAACACGCAAGTAGTTCATCTTCCTTCAGCAGAAGCTTCTCATTTTTTTTCTAACAAGACTCATGCTATCGTACTACCAAATGAGAAGCAAAAACCAACTGTCAAATAACGCTTTTCTCACTACATAATATTACTGCGAGTAAAAAGAAAACAAATGTGCCCCAGAGAATCCAGACTTTTTCACTGTACATTTACATCGTTGGTATGCATTTATGTATGAATGTACATTCTGGGTGTAGTATTCCTCTGTGTGTGTGTGTGTGTGTGTGTGTGTGTGTGTGTGTGTGTGTGTGTGTGTGTGTCAAATATTTTTATAACAACTTTATTAGGAAACATTACGAAACCACAATAAAGCAGACCCAACTTTCTATAATAGCAGTGATCGTGCAATGGAAATTCTTCACATCTTGCAAATCTACATTTTTAAAAATAACTATATCATACAGGCAATTGCCCTTAACAGAAATCTTTATAATGGTCTGCTCTAAATGCTATCCAGGAGCCCATTTCAACTGTGCTTTCGCTTTAAGTGCTAAATCTGTAGTGGCTAACTCAAGATCTGCTAACTCATCCATTAATTTAGTTTCCTGATAATCAGAGGAACTACCAATTTCAATTGTTGCGTTATACATTTCTTTGACTAACATAAACAGATTCAAATGTTTATGGACTAGAGTGTTAATCAAAGGTAGATCCATCAATGACAGTAAACAGTCCTAAGTGACACACACACACAAACACACACCTATCATAGACAAATACAGCTGCAGATTTTCTGGACATTTTTTTTAAAGGCCCTAATGGTAGACATTCTGGAAAAGTAGGTTTCCAGTCTTTCACTTTGAATGTTATACATTTTCAGCAGTTGGAATTAACTTAATTAAAAGATTCTGGCTAACTCAGCCAGTGTACAGTGTACAGAAGTACTTCAACTGACATTACCAGACACAGAATCTAAAAACTTTCTAAAACAGGTAGCATTCCTAGGGGCAGCGATCAGCTTTGTACAATCAATTTCTACCGCTTCTGCCTTCAACTCCTCCTCCCATATGAATCTATATTTATTCAACAGTTGTTGTCTGGGTTCTGAATGTATTTTGGGCAACTATTTGAAATGTCAGGACCCACTACAGCGAGTCCTGAAACACAAGAGACTCAATGGCCGAAAAGCAGACTTGCATATATCAAATCTGAGACTAACATTTCTCAGAATATTCCCTTTTCTCCAAGGTATGGCAATCTTGGAGTTTGCATGTATCAGTCTGGGGAGGTTTGAGGGGCTTGTCTCCTACATTAGGGATGCAGTGGGCTTGCCACCCTGCAAAAAAGAAGTTTAAAGGAAAACGGCAATGTTTTAAATTCTCTCTACTCCTGGGTTTTCAGTCTTTTCTTGGCGTGTCGACGCTCGGCATTTTGAGTGATGACATTTCCAATAGGGAGACTTATTTTGTATAGTGAGCTAATCGCCCCTTTCATCAACTCTGTCTTCCAGTGTCTATAATCCATGTGATACATTTATGCCAATCATCGTTCTTATGTGGACACTGCTTGTCACAGGATAATTTAGCATGCAACGGCATAAAAAAGTGAATTTATCCTCTGGAATGACATTTTTAGCCCAAAGTTGTTCCAAGGAAATTTCTGGTGGCACACAGATTAACAGTTCACAGTGGTGTAAATTTGGAAAGCCAGACAGGGTCCAGGAAACCTCTCAAGTTTTAAGTAGTGGCAGTTTCACAGCCTATGAAGTTCTACGGAGATGTGTTTATTGCTAATTGAACTTTACCCAAAAGACCTTGCCCCCAAAGGTTGTCTAATTTTTACAGGTAACATCTTCATTCATGAAGGTGATGACGTTAATTCAAATGTTAAGTGTATAGCTGATATCACTGAAACCCCTATTTTAGGATACATTTTTACTTGTGACTATCTTCTAAATAAAATACAGTCATATAGATTAGTTGGAAAAAACATTTCATACAATAAGACCAGAATCCAAATCACTTACATGTGCCTGGGTTAATCATATCACTAAATACTTTGATTCTGGCCGTCATATTATATAACTGTAAATCTGAATACCTTAAGTCTTCTATGCAAAAACGGCCTCCCAGGCACAGAAATCTCAGCAAGTATACCCAGACATCTCAAAAACATACTACTGCAGCAACTTCTAGCATGACACAATTAGTCATGCTTCACTGTGCCTCACTGTCTAAGCCCATAAGGCTGCCAACCTTCAAACAAATCTCTTGATCACAGGAGACTCTTACGCGGCACACTACTGTCTCCCATTCATCAGACGGAGTAAGAAACTGGTTACCATCAGATGACTATCAGGAGCCAGGATCTGTCAAATCATGCACACACACTCAAGTCATTAAACCACAAGTGCCAATATGACTCAGTCATAGCCATCATAAGCATATATAACTAGATGCATACTTCCCTGGAATAGATGAATACAGACATGATGTTTCTCTGAACTGTGTGTCCCAGGCCAGTATGAGCCTAGCATTGAGCAGTAGTCCACCTTCTCAAAAGATGATGTCATAATATGAAAGAAAGATAATTGACTTTAATAACTGGCTTAGTTTTTGGCATTATTCAAAGGGGGTTCAATACATGTTGACCTGGAAGGATATGGTTGGCAGACCATGCTGCTTCACCAGGAATAGTCTACACTTATTCCCTCTAGGCTTTCAAACACTGGCTAAAACTTTGTCCACCTATTTTACCTTTTCTAGGTAATGCCAACCTGATAAACAATCCAACACATCTAAACCAATTCAGGATATTCTAAAGGTGGTACTGCTTAAAGGCCAGCAGAGAGTATAGATGTTGGTGCAGTAACTAAGACATGGTTTAAAGCCACTGAGAGAGCAACCTTCCACACTTTTGGATTAGCTTCAGCACAGAAAGGGGTAGAAAGTGGATCTGTCTCCAATTACATCAACAGCATAAACCTCCAGGCTGAACAAGCAATATGACGCACTTAAACTGCTTATGGCGAGTTGTACAAGGAGAAAAGTCCCACACCACATCTTTGTATGCTATAGGACCAACTCTATGACCCAGGAAACCACATGGGTACTATTCTTTAAATTCTAGGTCTTAAACTGGATTTTATAAGTCCTAGTAAGTACAGTTACTATTAAGTTTATAGGATTCTGTAAACAAACAATATCTCAGCAACCACTCAAGTTGCAACACCAACTAAGGGTGCAACATCCTTAACCTAGTTCTCACCAACAGCAGGGAACATTGCACCCCCCCACATACACCCACACAATGAAATGTCCTTACTAGTCAGGTTAAACCATATATAGCTATCTCCTTCAAAATAAAAATAAAGCTATTGTCACCAGCTAACACTAATGTTTCGGAATTATTCCAAGGCAAACTTCTTATTTTAAGTTACACCCTGGCAAAATGAAAAGACCCCTCCCAAAAAAAAAACACCACTGTCTACGTGGACTCCTTCACAAAACCATTTAAAATCATGTTTACAGCTGCATAGAGGCAGAGGTACCTACCAGAAGCAAGCATAGGGCAAACTCAAAAGGAAGTCACTCCAGAGGAATCCTAGCTTTGACAGGTTGTCTAACAGACAGAAGAAAATAATGTCCAAAAATAGGAACAGCAGTGCCCATCAAGGTAAGAACTTTCTCAAACTAAACAAGCAACTCAGAAGACTAAGTCTACTAAAGTCAAGTTTGAAGTAAATGTAGCCTACCAGGCCAAGGGCAATCCTTAGACATTCTTCAGCTAAGTCCACAGCCTCAGAGGCAAGACAAAAAATTACTGAACTAATTGTACACTATGTCCGTTATAATGAGCTGGAGGAAATAACAAATCTACTAGTCAATAAATTCAACTTCAATTTTGTCCTACCCTAACTTCCAAGACATCACTGAAGAAATTCTCCCAACCATTACTCCACCAACTATCACTAGGTGCTCAAAGCACTCTCCAAGGCAAATAACACAGGATCAATAGGACCTGATAATATCTCTGGATACCTTCTTAAGGGCATGGAGCATGACCTACCAAGCCCACTAGAATCACTATTTAACCATAGCCTCCAAACAGGCTTTGTGCCAAATGAATAGAGAACTGCAAATGTTAACCCTCTGTCAAGGTCGGGCCATCCACATACTTGGAACACTACTGAGTCACAAGCCTGACTAGACTCGTATGTAAACCCATGGAAAGAATAATCACCAATTTGATAAAGGATGACACAGGAAACTTTCAGACACTGAAACCAACTCTGTTTGGTTTAGTCAAGGGTAGGTCATATCTACTCAACCTGGCAGACTTGTTCGAGAAGGTCACCAAAGCTGTGGATGAGGGCAAAATGGTGTATACAGCATAATTTGAGCTGACCAAGGCATCTGACAATATCTCACTTGGCATTGTAGACAAGCTCACTAAATTAGTACGAGCCCTTGCGTCACCTGCTGGATAGCCAAATGGCTCACAGATAGAAATTACCACATTGATAATACATCATGGATAGCAGACCCAGTGGTCATGAATTTTGAACATATATAGACAGGTGACTTGGCCTTTAACCATCATCATGCATCTACTGTAGTAATGAAGTCTTTTATGTTGCATAAATTTATAAGGAAAAGTATGGCATCTGGGTCCAAAACAGGTAATTGTTTTGTTGTACATGGCCTTCATTAGAACAATCATAGAATACAATGCACCTTCAAGTATGTACCTGACCAGACATGTGCAAAAACTGGAGTGGCCACAGATATTTCTCAAAAAAAAAATATATATATATATATGTGGTGTAGATTATGACATACCTTCTCTGGGCCAGTGATCAAGGAGTCTCCACTCTCCATCCTTACCATGGACACCAGTGAAGGATGTTCACTTGGAACAAAAATAGATACCCACAATATTTCCAGATGCAGCTCTCTGCACCAAGCACATTTTCCCTTAAGAGCACACATGGAACACACTCCTGTCCTGGGGATGGCTTTTCCTCTCTCTCACCACTGACTCCTCAGCTGAGTGTTCCAAACCAAGTCCTCCACCTCCCACTCTGTAAAACCAGTGCTCTGTCACTGCTCCAAGCAGCTGACACACAGACACACACCTAGGAAAGACTGGCACAGATCCACCAGCTATGCCCCCTCTGCCCAGACTATGAGGGAGGTACTGCCATCAGAACACTCCAAAGCCAGTTACTCTATGGCTCTTACCAAGGTATCCAACTATACTTAGTAAAATTAACACGTATACAAATGGTAGTGCTTGACCAATGCAGCAAGGTTTTCAGGAGTGACCACATTGTAACCAAATAAATATAAGTACTCTCAAAGGTTAAAATATTCTCAGAAAGACCAGCCATAATGAAAAGTTTAAATATATTTAATAATAAAAACATGAAAATACTAAATATCTACTTACAATAAATACCAGAGATTTCAATCATAACATTAAAAATAATAGACGGATATATTCACACAGATACAGAAAAATAGTACTTATCTAATCTCACCATATCCCCCTGCCTGATCTAAAGGATTACTATTCCCTGGTTACTTACTAGCTAGGCAAGATGAAGTGGGTGAGTGGTCTTCCTTCTTGTCAGGTTTCACAAACAGGCTGCTCTGACTTCTGTCTCATCTAATATTAAAACATCATTTGAGTGCTGGATTGCAGAATGACATCACATATTTCTAGTCATCTCACTCTGGTTCCCACATTACCCCCTTTACTACAAACCAAACTAGAATCTAGCACATGTGTCATAATACATACACATGGAGCTTTACCAAGATGTGTTATACAATCTAAAAGCTCTAAAACCATTTCAAAGACTTCCACCCTTCCAGGGTAGCAATTAGTTCACCCCTAAGGACAATACAGTAGTACTTCTAGTCCTGGTTTTCACAGACATTTTGTCTCTGGTTGCAGTCAGAACTGTAATTTAATTTCAAACTATTTTTCAGAGCTATATGGACTGAGATTAACCTCTTCTCTTCCAGTATTCTGTGCTACAATATATTCAGTTCAAAGGTTACAATACAGTCTGACATACAGATGCATTTCTTCTCTCTCCAGCAGGACCCACTGATAGTACATTTTTAACACAAGCACCTGTACAAAAATCAGTTTGATATACAAATGACATATAATTCTTTACAAAATTCCAGCGAGCTATGCTGCCATACGTTACACATCCACTGCCCTACTTCTCCTGGCATAGCTGGCATGGCAATACCTCACATCATCACATCTCTTTCCCCCTATGAAGACTCAAGCTAGTTTTTCAAGTGACCTTTGAGAAACATGGCTTGAGGGACATCAGTCTGTCTGGGAACACATTAACCCATACCCTGTCTTGGGAGCCCATCTGCATTGGCATTGCTGACCCCACTACACAGTGCTGCCCTGTCATATCATATGCCTGCAACCCTAAGCGCCACCTTAATAACTTGGCATTTTGCTGGCTGGCTCAATCTAGCTATGTTAAGGAACAGTGGTCTAAATACAGTGAATTTCCTTCCACACAGATAGGGTTGAAGTTTCCACAGTGCCCATTTTATGGCTATACATTCTTTTTCTACTGCTGAATAAGATTCCTCTCTAGGTTGGCATATACAGCCGAGAAACACAACTGGGTGCTCTTCTCCCTCTGAGGAAACCTGACTGAATACAACCCCCACACCATGGTTCGAAGCATTCACCTGCACAGCAAATTCTTTGTTGTAATCTGGACTGGCTAACACAGGGGAATACTTCCAAAGCCCCTTTAAACTTTTGAAATGCCTGCTTGCAGGTTGGGATCCTCACCACCTTATCTGGCCTGTTTTTCCTCATCAGGTGTGTGAGGGGAGCAGCTATTGTACTATAATGGAACAAACTTTCTATAGTACCCCATTGTCCCCAAGAATGCCCTTACCTACTTTTTGGTAACAGCGGCAATGCCATGCCCAAATAGCTTTCACTTTGTCAGGTTCTGGCCAGATATTACCACTCCCCACTCTATGCCCCAGGTAGAAGACCTCTGCCATACTCACCTGACACTTACTAGGCTTAATGTTCAACCCTGCCCTTTGCCGTCTACCCATAACCTCCTTGACACGCTGAAGGTGGTGCTCTGTCCAGGAATGGCTGTAGATAGCGATTCTGTCCAGGTAAAGCAAGGATATAATCTTCTACTCTTGCTAGGATGCAATCTACCAGTCTCTGGAAGGTTGTTGGGGCATTTTTCATTCCAAAGAGCATCTTTCTGAACTCGTATAATCAAAAAGGATTCACAAAGGCTGAACTCTCTCTAGTGGCGGGAGTCAAGGGCATCTGCCAGTAGTCCTTGGTCAGATACTTAGCCCCACCCAGATGTTCTAAGCCTTCATCTGTACTAGACATGGGGTAAGCATCTGACTCTGTGTGACTATTTAGTTTTCTGTAGTCCACACAGAACCTGGTGCTGTCATCTTTCTTTGTTACCAGCACCACTGGATAGGACCAGGGACTGCTGAACCTCTAGATTACTCCCAGTTCCAACATTTCCTGCATCTCCTCACTCAGAGTCTGTTTGACAAGCTCAGACACCCTGTAAGGGGTCTGCTTGATAGGCCTTTGGGGTCCTGTATCCACATGGTGCTGCAACAGGTTGGTGCACCCAGGTTTCACAGTGGACATGCTCCCAAACTCTCGTAACACTGCTCAGATTTCTAAAACCTAGGTAGAGGATAACCGCTGGGACATTGCTACCTCTTCAACTGAGGTATCAGTCGGAGCCTCACTGAGGAGATCAGTCACCACATCCCCCTCAGAATCCTCCTGCCATCCACTGCAACCACTCCCCACTATGACCACCCTATTATGGTAAGGCTTCATCATGTTAACATGGTATAATCTGTGCCCATGCCTCCTGCCTAGCAGGTTTACCATGTAGTTATCATCATCCACCTTCCTTATGACTTCAAAGAGTCCCTCCCAAGTTGCCTGCTGCTTATTGTGTCTGACAAGAATGAGCACCATAACCTGCTGTCTCATAGCATGCTCTCAGGCTCAAGCATTCCTGATATACCAGACTTTTTTTCTGCTGTTGGGCTCCTGCCAGGTTCTACTGGGGCAAAGCCCATGGGCTTCTTAAGGCTTGTCCTGAGGTTTAGGATGTATGCCACAACAGACTCCTTATGGGATTCGCACATGCCCTCCCACTCATCACAAATCAAATCTAAAGCCTCCCTCACCCTATGCCCATACAACAACTCAAAGGGAGAAAAACCTGTGGATTCCTGAGGTACCTCTCTGCATGCAAACAGCAGATGGGGCAAATATTTGTCAAACTGGCCTGGAAATGCCCAGAGCATGGACTTTAGTGTAGAGTTTAACATCTCCACAAGACCATTTGTCTGGGAATGGTAAGGGGTGGTGTTTAGATGCTTCAATCCACAGTGCTCCCACAGACAAGCCAGCAGGTCTGACATAAAATTAGCACCTCTGTCAGTCACTATTTCTCTCAGGAAACGTACCCTACTGAAAATCTCTAACAAAGCATTTGCCACCTTCTCTGCCTCAATGGAGGACAGAGCCACTACCTCAGGGTATCTAATTGGATAATTTACTACCACCATCAGGATATATTTCTTCCCTGTGAAACTTGGGGTACTCAGAGGCACCACAATATCCGCAGCTACCCTTTGAAATGGTTCCTCAATCACAGGCAAAGGCATCAAAGGAGCTATGATCTTGTCTCCTGCCTTGCCTACCTTTTGGCACTGCTCATAGGTCCTGCAGTACCCTGCTAAATCCCTTGCAATCCCCGGCTAATAAAAGTTATACATAATACGTCTCTTGGTATGCTTTATGCCCATATGAACTGCAAAAGGAATGTCATAGGCTACAGCTAGAAGCGCCAGGCAGTAAAAAGTACAGTTTTGTACCTACCATAAATGTAGATGTCCGATAGATATGCAACTGCAGTCCTGACATATGGGTTGTCCTGCCTCAGGCAGCCCTTGATCGGCGGATTCCAAAGTCTGGGTCCGGCGCCGGCTGATGTCGCCTCCTCCCCGACGTCAGAGCGGCTGGGGTATAAAAGCATCAGCCGACGCCATCTTCTTCAGTGTTTCTTGCCCCAGATGCCAGGTGCCCTCCAAGGAAGGCTAAATTTAGAGAATGGATAAAAATTCCAGACATGCACAACAGTAATAAACAGATACACCATAACAGATATCTCCAGCTAATTTGGAAAAGGGGGAGTGGACCCAAAAAAGAGAATTACAGAGGGGTAGGAGGGAGGGAAAACCTGACTGCAGTTGCATATCTATCGGACATCTACATTTATGGTAGGTACAAAACTGTACTATGTCCTTCAAGAATGCAACTGCAGTCCTGACATATGGGTTGAATACCATAGCCAAGCTGGGGGTGGTAGGATCCAAGATAAGGATGGTGTAGCTAAAATGCCCTGCAGGACTGCAGAAGCAAAGCCTGCTCGGGATCTGGAATATAAAGGCAGGTTGTAATGTTTGGAAAATGTATGCATGGAGCTCCATGTAGCAGCTTCTAGAATGTCCTTTGTAGCCACCCCTCTTAGAAAGGCTGTGGAGGTGGCTGTAGCTCTGGTGGAGTGTGGCCTGATATTGGCTGGCACACCTTTTCCATGGAAAAAGTAGCAGAATCTGATGCAGTTTCCAATCCATTTTGAAATTGTTTGTTTGGAAATTGCCTTTCCTTGTACTCCAGCAGCGTAAGCCACAAATAGCTGGTCAGACTTTCTGTTGGCCTTTGTTCTGTCCAAGTAGTAGCGCAATTGTCTGTGTATGTCCAAAGTGTGCAGAAGCTTTTCTCCTTTATTTTGAGGATTGGGAAAGAAAGTAGGCAGGTGAATTGCTTGATTTAGAGAAACCCTGGATATCACTTTTGGCATGAATGAAGGATTGGTTCTTAAAGAGACTCTGTCCTGATGGAAAATGAGAAATGGAGGTACTGCCATGATGGCCTGTATCTCCGAGACTCTTCTTGCTGAAGTAATTGCCAACAGGAAAACTGTTTTCCAGGAGAGAAATTGCAATTCTGAAGATGCTGCTGGCTCAAAAGGAGGAAGAGTTAATTTTCCCAAGACGAAGTTGAGGTCCCATGCAGGCACTGGTGGTTTTCTTGGAGGTTTGATATTCTTTATCCCTCTTAGAAACTGTCTTAGCAAAGGAGCTGGCCGACCGACACTTGCGAACTGCTTCTGCTTCGGGCACCGCGCGGCAAGAAAGACTGAAGAAGATGGTGTCGGCTGATGCTTTTATACCCCAGCCGCTCTGACGTCGGGGAGGAGGCGACATCAGCCGGCGCCGGACCCAGACTTTGGAATCCGGCCGACCGAAGGGCTGCCTGAGGCAGGACAACCCATATGTCAGGACTGCAGTTGCATTCTTGAAGGACATCACTGGGCACTACCAACTGCTGTACTACCTCACCCTCTAGCCCTCCCTCAGGGGTCCAATCTCTATACAATAACCCTTTTTTCCAGTAAAGAAACTCCCCTTTTTCCTGGAGAATCAGTTGCCTCCCTAGCTACCTCACTCAAGCCTCTTAGTGAAGGGTCTGAGAGCTTAGCCTGTCTCAATTCTACCTTTCTGACCCTTCCCAGTTCCCCTTCCACAGGAAGTCTGGTATCCTCTGACAGTGGTACCTCACTGACAGCCTGGGTACTACCACTCACCTCTGCCCTTGCAGTCCCTCTGTCCAAGGGAACATCGGTACCTACCAGCAGCTGTGGCTCACTTTCAGGTTCACTGCTACAGGGCAGCTCCCTCCCTGAAATGGCCACCTCACCAGCCCTGCTTCAGGTGTGGGGTCTGTCTGGGTTTCCTCCAGGCTACCAGACACACATGCCTGTCTCCAAGCCTGACTTCATGTAATTGCATGCACACAAGGTACTGCATTATCAAAATCATTCCCTATCAAGACATCTGCAGGGATATCCTCAAACAAACCTACTCGCTTGCTTCCTTTTCCACCTTAAAAAAATACCTACAAAAGGAAACACTTGACAACGAAATATAAAACCATATACAACAGGGTTGGTTTAATAAATCAGAGTCTTTGGAGAAATGCCCTTCTTCAGTGTGCAACAAATAGTTAAAACCCCTCCCATTTTATACACATCTGAATTAAAACCAAGATCACATGATAGAGCTTTAACAAGTACATAGCTCCTCTGAAAGGTATACAGCACCATAAACATATACAAAACATTCAAAGTATTTAGTACATAGTATGTCTTTAAAAGTACACTCATACTATCATACGTAGAAATATATACAGAAAAAACATGTACAATATGTACCCCAATACATTTCTTTAAAATCATTTGCTTTCTTTTCATCACTGGTTTTATACTTACAGCTTATTTAGCCCAGGCTTAGTATTTGCCTGGAGCATTATTACCCATTCATACTCGTTCATCTCCAATGAATTATTAATATCCCCTCACCTTCTATTCGAATAAACAACCCTAATAATCCAAAACTTAAACATATACTCAACACCTTCCTCTCAGATATGCCTAGCAAGGGCATTAGTAGTCACACTTACGCTCCACAATTCGATCTTTAAGTTTGACTGATTTTCCTACATAAAAGGCTGAACATTTTACGCAAGTAGCAAGATAAACCACATTACATGCGATAACAGGTAGCAGATACTTTGAAAATATATTTTCTTTTCGTTATGGGATGCACAAACTCAGTGTCCGTAATTATATCCAAACAGCATATACAATTATAGCATGGAAAGGTCCCTATCTTGCGAATAATTTTATTACCAAATCCTTATAGCATAACCTTTTTTTCAAATTGGTACTGTCTATATGAGGAACTAGGCCTGTCTCCTACAATGTTCCTAATCTCAGGCATTGATGACATTAAACAAGAAGTTATGTACTCACCATAACGTTCAATGTATGTAGTCCATCTCGCCTCACATTTTTATCCTTGGGTTCGGAGCCGAACCTCGGCTCCGACTTGGCCATACTGTAGCTTGAAGTCTTCAATTGGCTCATGGCCAAGAGGTATCCCATGCTGCAACGCGCCTATCCCCAGATCTTGTTTGCTGCAAGCTCATACACACACACACCAACACGCTGAGAGGAAGAACCAACCCAACTAATCAAAAAGCAGTACTGAAAACAGAGTCTAACCCTCTAGGTCCTCCAGGAGGGGGCAGGTGGGTGGGTTAGTAACAATGTGAGGCGAGATGGACTACATACATCGAACGTTATGGTGAGTACATAACCTTTTGATGTTATGTAGCCCAATCTTGCCTACATTCTTACCCTTGGGACAGCATCCCTGGCACCTAAGCCTTCGGTGGCTCACTGGAAAATACTTCTGAGCACTGTGGATCCAAAGGAAGATCTGCCTCTAGATATCAGATCTAATTTGTAGTGACTAATAAAGGTGCGAGTCGATGCCCATATGGCTGCAGCACAAATGTCATCCATAGACATCCTAGCCGGAAAAGCAATAGAGGTAGACACCGATCGTGTAAAATGAACTTTCTTGCCATTGAAAGTACAAATTAAGGAAATGCAACTAGAAATCCATCTGGACAGAGTTACTTTAGAAACTGGAGCCCCAAGTCTATTGTCTGAGAACTAGACAGAGTTGATCTGATTTCCTAACATCTTGAGTTCTATGTAAATAGAAACACAATTGTCTGAGAACATCTAGCTGATGAAACTTAAATTCTGCCCTGTTAGAGAATTCAGGGAAAAACACAGGCAGCTCAATGGACTGGCTGAAGTTGACAACCGAAGCAACCTTAGGCATAAAGGAAGGATTAGGTCTTAGAGAAACCCTATCCTTGTGATATAACAAGTAAGGGGGCCGAACCAATAAAGCATGGAGTTCAGAGACCTGCCTAGCCGAAGTGATGGCTATCAAAAATATGGTCTTCCAAGACAAAAATTTAATGTCACAAGTTGCTGTGAGCTGAAAAGGAGGCGAGGTAAGCTGTTGTAACACAAAATTGAGGTCCCATGCCATTACAGGATCAAAGACTGGAGGTCGAAGTAGCATAGGCCCTTTCAGAAAAGCCCTACAAAGTCTGTGCGCCATTAGATTGGGTTCATTCGCAACATGAAAAGTAGAAATGACTGCCAACTGCACTTTGATAATTGCCGCAGCTGATTCCTGGCTGAACAGTTGAGAAAGAAATTCTAAAACTGATGAAATGGGAGCTGTATAGGGATCAATCTGCCTTTCATGAGCCCAAATGGAGAATCTCTTCCACTTACTGGAATAAATCTTCCTAGTAGAAGACTTGTGGGAAGAAGACAGAATATGAACCACCTCCGGGGAAAAATCATGAAGCCTGACTAAAGACAGAATTGGAGCAGCCATGCTGTCAACCTGAGGGTATGAATGGAGGGGTGGAACTGCCCTGACATATGAGTCAACAAATAGTACAGTTTTGTACCTACCATAAATGTAGATGTTCGAGGATCCACATTGCTGCAGTCCTAACTATTAGGTAGTCCGCTTGTCCAGTCGGCCCGAATACCAAAGTATATGGCTGACGTTGGTCAGGGCGCATTATTAGGACTGGTCCCCAGTCGCAGGGTACTAATGCGCATGACCGACGTCATATCCTCAGTCTTTTCTTGCCCCAGATGTCAGAAGACCCTGAAAAGATAAGGCCAAAACCAAAAACTCCAAACATACCTGCACCAAAAATATGTACAATATATACAAAATTACCAGAATATAACCTCACCTACACAACCCCCTAAACACAGAGGAAGGAGACTGCAGCAATGTGGATCCTCGAACATCTACATTTATGGTAGGTACAAAACTGTACTATGTTCTTCATTCCACATTGCTGCAGTCCTAACTATTAGAATCCCAAAGCAGAGGTAAGGGGCTGGCAAATCATAAAGAAGCAGGAACTGACAACATGCCTTGCAAAATAGCTGTGGCAAACCAGCCCTAGACTTAGAGTAGAGAGGAAGGTGATAATGCTTAGAGAAAGTATGCACTGAACTCCAAGTAGCTGCCTCCAAAATATCCTTAGTTGCCACCCCCTTAGAAATGCAGTGGCAGTAGCCCTAGTGGAATGAGGCCAATCCCAGCTGGAATCTCCTTGCCATGATGGGAATAACAAAATGCAATGCAAAACCCAATCCACCTAGAAATAGTTTGTTTTGACACAGGCTTGCCCTGCGAACTCAAAGCAAAGAAACAAACAACTGCTGAGACTGCCTAAAATCCTTAGTCGTGCTCAAATAATAATGCAATGGCCTGTGTACATCTAGAGTGTGCAAAATCTTTTCCCTTTATTTTGGGGATCTGCATAAAAAGTAGGCAAATGAATAGTTTGGTTTAAAGCCACACTAGAAACCACCTTAGGCATAAAGGAAGGATTAGTATAAAGATACCCTGTCCTTATGAAAATCAAAAGGCTCTACCGCCATAAGGGCCTGCAATTCAGAAACCCTTCTTGCAGAAGTAATGGCCAACAAAAAGCAGTCTTCCATGACAAGTATTTCAATTCAGCAGTAGTCGCAGGCAAAAGGTTGTAGAGTAAGTTTCTCCAACACAAAATTGAGATCCCAAGCAGGAGTAGGAGCTCTCATGGGGGTCTTATATTCTTTGCCCTCTAAGAAATTGCTTGAACAAAGGATGCGAAAACAATGGTGGGTCACAATCATAGTGAGCTGAAATTGCTGCAGCATGAATCTTAATGGAAGAGAAAGACAAACCTTTGTCCAATAACTCAGTAAGATATTAAAGAGCCACACTCAAATTAGGCTCAGAAATCTCCAAATTGTTTGCTGCACTCCAAAATAAAATCTCTTCCATTTTTCTCTTGTACTAGGTCTTCTGGCTTCCATAATCACATTTAAAACTTGTTGAGGAAGTTGAGACCTGCTGTCTTTCAAAACAGAATATGCCAGGCTGTTAGATGAAGAGAGTGAAGCTTGACATTGAGCAGGTGACCGTCCTCTGAGACAACAGGTGTGGAATCAAAAAGGCCATGGAGGCTTCCTTACCAGACTCCTCAGTAATGTGTACCAGTGCTGTGGAGCAATTAAAATCATCCTTGGCTTGTCTTGTCTGACCTTTAGAAGCACCTTTGGGAGAAGAGGCAGAGGTGGAAAAAGCATACACATGAAGATTTTCCAACTGAAAGAAAGAGCATCCACTCTCCAAGCTGTGTGATGAAACCTCTTTGTGCAAAACTTTGGCAGCTGGTGGTTTAGTGGAGAAGAACAGATCTATGTCTGGAGTTCCCCATGACACTGTCAATTTTTGAAATACATGAAGATCCAGTTTCCACTGGGATCCATGATTTGTCTGCTTAACACATCTGCTAAGGAGTTCTGTGCCGAGTTAGTTGCAAGCTGAGCGCAGTCTCCCATAAAATCATTGCTTGCCTGCACAATGGGTAAGAATGTGTTCCCCTTGTTTGTTGATGTACCACATGACAGTTGTGTTGTCTGTTAGAATCAACACCTGTCCTGGAAGAAGTAACTCCTTGAAAGCCATTAATGCAAACTGGACTGCTAACATCTCTTTCATGTTGATATGTAGATGCTGTAGTCTGGCAGGCCACTTGTCTTGTATCCACTTTCCATTTAGATGAGCTCCCCAAGCAATGTCTGAGGCATCTGTCGTTAGAATCTGACTGGTCACAGAGAGTCCCTTGTTTAGGTGACATTCCTGAGCCCACCACAAAAATTCCTTTGAATGCAAGGTATTATTTGAATGACAGTGTCCAAATCCTGGCAGTGCTGTGTCCATACATTTTTGAGATACCATTGCAGCTTCCTCATATGCAGTTTGGCATTGGGAAGCACCAGAATACAAGATGCCATGAACCCTAAGGCTTGAAGGACTGTCCTTGCAGTCAGCCCGGACTGAAGAGATAGTTGATGGAAGTAACTGGAAATATTCTTTTGTTTGTCCGGGGTTAAAAGGCCATCTGGGCTGCTGTATTCAGTCTCACACCCAGAAAGCACATGTCTTGAGAGGGTACTAGACTGGACTTTATTTCGTCACAGAATACCCTAGGCATCTTAGCACTGCAATGACATATACCAAATGCTGTAGAAGGTCTTCCTTTTCTTGAGCCAGAATCAGGCAGCCGCCCAAGTAAGGATAGATTTGAATTCCTTTTAGCCTGAAGCTATCACTGAGCCAGAACCTTTGTGAATACTCTAGATAAGCCAAAGGGCAATGCAGAGAACTGATAATGAGAATTTCCAGCTCGATACTTCCTTCAACTTAGTCTTATAGGCACATGAAGGTAAGCTTCCTTGAGATCTAAAGTTACCATCCAGTGATCTTTGCCCAGCAGAGGTAAAAGCTGTTGTAACGTCAACATTTTGAACTTGGGAATGTCCAGATAAGTGTTGAGGATAGATAAATCCAAAATTGGTCTCCACGTGTTCCCCTTCTTTGGTACTAGGAACAGGCGAGAATAAAATCCTAGGCCCCTTTCTGGCACAGGAACCAGCAACAGAGAAATTTGCTTGTGAGCCTCTTTTCTTTGTAGAGGAGGAATGTCTGGCATGCCTTTGAAAGGAGGCAAGGTATGGAAATAAAACCTGTAACCGTGGTGAATGATATCCAGAACCCATCTGTCTTGGGTAATTAAATCCCAATTTTCTTTGAAAAGAGACAGCCTTCCTCCCAAAGGTGCTGCCAGGCGAGAATGTACTGGCAGCTGAAAAGGCAGGTCATTGGGTCTGCTTACGAAAGGACTGACCCCTGCCCTCACCAGAAGTCTGAGCAGGGGAACTCCTGTCCTGGGCCTAAAAGAACCTTGAGCTCTGCCCCTACCACGTCTAGACCTACCCCTAGACTGGGAATCATAAGCAGGATAAGTCCATCCCTTAGTAGGCCAATTTCTACTAAACTTAAATCCTCAACAGTCTGCATAGACTTAGCCTTGTCCTCCATTTTCTTTAAAACTGCTTCCACAGGCGAACCAAACAACACATCAGACTGTAAAGGAGCATCCAAAATCCTTGTTTTTACATGCTCAGCTAAATTCTGATCTCTCAACCAGGCGTGCTCACGAAGAACAGAACCAGTGGCAGCCACCCCGAGGAGGCCTGCACAGCATCAAAACCACACTGCAAGGAATGTTTACCCACCTGTTCAGCCACATGAACTAAATCCTGCAACTCTTTACACTCAATACCTTCTGCCAGAGCATCCACCTTAGATTTCAATTGTGAAAGGAGATAATTCTGATATTTTAACATGTGAAACTGACAATTCAACCCTCATGGCTAAAGTGGAAGAAGTATACACTTTCTTTCCCCATCTATCCAAAGCCCTTGCCTCTTTATCAGGAGGAACAGGATTTTTTAACAACAGAGGCCTTCACACCTTTAGGGAGACAGTTTCGGTCTGCCCTAGGACTCTTAAAAGATACTTATGAGCTTCAGGCACCCTATAGTACCTATCCGGGTTTAACTGGGGCAGGAGGCAGAGAATCAGGATTCAGGAAGCCTCTGCAAAACATCTTCCACCACATTCAGAACAGGAGGTATAGCTAAAGGCCTATGCTGGGGTAAAACAAGAATTCCCTAAGCCTCTTTCTGGAATCAGAGAAATCTTGACCTTCCCATTTAAAATGCTCCCTCATGG
This sequence comes from Protopterus annectens, assembly GCF_019279795.1. Classification (NCBI taxonomy): domain Eukaryota; kingdom Metazoa; phylum Chordata; order Ceratodontiformes; family Protopteridae; genus Protopterus; species Protopterus annectens. The sequence continues at coordinate 272,011,612 of NC_056728.1, forward strand.
AATGCAGAGTCTCTGAAAATGAAAAATCCTCAGGAGGAGAAGCTGAAGGAGTAGAATCATCCACATCAGAATCAGAATAAGGAGGATACTCCTGCAAGTCTTCAACATTGCTCAAAACTCTCAAACTCAGGTTCCACCCTAGGCCTCTTATCAGGAGGGCATAGAACCTCTAATCATAGTAATCAAATCCTCTGCCATTTTAAGCATATGTTTCTTAGGTAAAGACCCTGAAGCACTAGGAGAAACCCCACTGAAGCTAAACTTGGCCTGCCTCTCAAGGAAGCCTTGGAAACAGAAGGGAGGCTCTAACCACCTTAGGAAGAGAGGGAAGAACAGCCACCTGAGAAGCCCCTCAGCCTGGCCTACTTCCTGAGAGGATACATCCTGTAACAGTAAAGTCTCTCCCTGAGACTCCAAAGAAACTGGCAGAACAAGAACTGGGACTGTCGGTTTTGCTGCTTTGTAAACTAACCTGGCACAGTCTAACCTTCTAGTGCGCTGTTAAATCTAGCACAAGCATCCAACAACGCCTAAACAAGGTATACACAAAGTATGGTAATCCCTATGAGGTATCTGTTTCCCAAGAAATACAGTTATTAACTTTTTCTGACATCCGGTTAAATACTGAGGCAAGAAAACCAAAATATTGTACTTAGCCAACTTTGATTCGGTCTGAAACTCTGACTTCAGAAACTTTCAGAACGCCAACCTAAATTGCTTCTGCATCGGACCATGCGGCAAAAAGACTGATATGGCGTGGCCCGACTGGACAAGCGGACTACCTAATAGTTAGGACTGCAGCAATGTGGAATGAAGAACATCTGGCTCTGGGTCCAGAATCCATGGATCATCCATTAGAGAAGGTTAGAGAAAAGGAAAGCAAATATGACGAGGCCAGTGTGGTGCAATCAGTATCATTTTGCTTCCCAAGGATTGTGCTTTATGAATAACCTTCGTTATCATGAGGATTGGTGGGAAGGCATAGAGAAGACCAGAGGGCCAATCGTGAACTAGAGCATCCCTGGGTGCCTCCTTTGGGGGGATAACGGTGAAGTAGCTGCTACATTTGGCATTGAGGGGGCCGGCAAATAGATCGCAGCAAGGCTGAACCCATCTGCGGAAAATCCGCTCTGCCACTTGTTCGTTCAGGGACCACTCATGAAGCATCAGAATAGCTCTGCTCAGCCTGTCGGCAACCACGTTGGACTTCGCCGGAATGTGCGTTGCCACTAGAAAGTGTCGGGAAGATACTGCCCACTGCCACACTCTCGAAGTGCCTCTCTGCAAAGGGGATATGACCTGGTTCCTCCTTGTTTGTTCAGATACCATACCACTGACATGTTGTCGGAGTGGATTGCAATTGTCCCATGAGGAAGAAAGGCCTGAAGTGCTTGCAACGCTAACTGTACAGCTCTCATCTCCAAGACACTGATATGCAATTGGGTCTCGTGCTCTTGCCACATGCCTTGGACTGCCCTGCCGAGATAATGCCCCCCCCCCCGATCTGGAAGGCATCCGTGGTCACTCTGTGGGAACTGGAGAAGGAAGAACGAAAGGATTGCCCACATTGAGATTGCTGGTCTGAAGCCAACAGCGCAGATCCTGCTTGCACTTGTCTGTAATCAGAATAAGATGGGAGAGCGGGAGATGCTGTAGAGACCATTGGGCAAAAAGTAGCCACTGAAGAAGCCGCATGTGTAGTCTCGCAAGAAGAACTAGCATAATCGTGGCAGCCATGGTCCCTAATAACTTGAGGACCACATTTGCCTTGACCGTCTTCAATGGCAGCAAAGCATAGACCTGCTGCTGTAAAACCTGAATTGTCTCTTCAGGTAGGAAGGCCCTCATGAGCACAGTGTCTAATTTGGCGCAGATAAAGGCAACACGCTGCGAGGGCAACAAGGCAGACTTTTCCCAATTCAGAGTAATTCCCAGACTTTTGCACAGCACAATAGTACGTCCCTGGTCTGTAGCAGTAGATGCCTGGTGGTGGCAGACAGGAGCCAGTCATCCAGGTACGGAAACACTTGGAATCCCTGACGTCTCAAGTGAGCCATTATCACTGCCATGCATTTGGTGAACACCCTGGGGGCTGTGGTGAGACCAAAGGGCGGAGTGCAAAACTGAAAATGACTGGCTCCAAGCCAGAAGCACAGGTGACTTCTGGATGCCCTGTCTATCTTGATATGGTAGTAAGCATCCTTGAGGTCGATGGAGCACATCCACACACCTTTCCATAATAACGGGAGAATTGGCCGTAACGTGACCATGCAGAACTTGGACTTCTCTACATGAAGATTCAAACGGCTGAGATCCAAGATGGGTCTCAGGTCCCCTGTTCTTTTCGGCACCAAAATTAATCTGTAGCAAGTCCCCAATCCTACTTGGTCTGAGGAGACAGGCTGGATGGCTCCCTTTGACACCAACTTTTGTGCTTCTAAAGTTGCAGAATCCCTTTGACTGGGTGGAACATCTGGGATTCTTTTATTTGGAGGGGGATAAGAAAGAAGGGGAATATGATAACCTCTGGAAATTATCTCTAATACCCACTTGTCTTGGGTGATGTCTCGCCAGGCTTCTGGGTATAGAGAAATACGACCCCTGACTGGCTCCACAGATGCACAGTCGGGCCTTCCCTCAGGAGTGCTGGTAGGGAGAACCACGAAAGGAATCATGGTCCCCCTGGTTACGCGGGCCTTCTCTGCCTCTAGGGCAGAGTCTACCTGAATTTACACCCCCTCCTCTACCTCTGGAAGGGGAATCACTCTGTGTGCCGTGAAAAAACCTCTGACTTTCTGAACCACATATTTCCACCCTTCTGGCCCTTGGGGTAAGGTCTAGAAACCATGGAAAAATGGACTCCCATAGCAGACAGGGTTTTTCCTTCCTGCTCGCACCTAGTGAGAGTGTCCTTCACCTTGGTTCCAAATAAAGATGAACAGTCAAAGGGGGCGTTGGTGAAAGTAGACTCGAAAGCCTCCGTGAAGTTGCACAGGCGCATCCAGAAGTGTCTCCTAAGACAGACACCAGAACCTGCAGCCCTGCTCGCTCCATCGGCTGCGTAAGAGATCAGCCTCATGGAGGAGTTGGTAATAGAATTTAGGGTGGACATCTGACCATTGACCTTCTGAGCCACAGCATCAGAAACGTTATCCTGCAGAGAATCTCCCAGCTCTTTTAGGAGATCTCTCTGGAGCCATGTAAAATGCAACAAATAGTTCAGCGACCGCAGTGTAAAGGCCGCTGAAGAGAACACATGCTTCCCATACCTGTCCATAGCCCTAGACTCCTTGTTAGGGGGATGGACGGTAGATGAAGTTTCTGCAAGTTCTTTCTTGGTGGCTGCTGCCACCACCATGGCATCTACTGGAACGCCTTTCATAAGAAATTCTCTGTCAGGGGGAGCGGACAAAAACTTGTTGGGTCTCCTAGGGACCAGTTCCACAGTATCTGGAGTTTACCACACCTTTCGACAAACGAGGTCCAGGAACTCGATCGGGGAAGAAACTCAAGAGGTGGAGGGTTGGAACTCAAAGGCCTTCAGGAACACAGACTCCTCCTCAGAAGGGACTTTGGAGGGCCAGTCGCCTCTCTGTCTCAATATTTCCAGGATATCTGAAAAGATATCATCAGAACATGACTTGGGGGACCCCTCTGACTCCTCGAGGTCTGCGTCAGATGTGAGAGACTCATCTTGGGAGTCAATGTGCTTCCTCTTGCACACACACTTTCTGGTGGGGCTCCTCAGGTAAAAACTCTGGGGAGGCCTCAAAGTTGGGGACCATGCATGGAGGAATCCTGAGGCCTTGGGTCTCCGCTGTCCCTGGATAGAGGGTGATCCGAGACTGATATCTGTGCTGGAGGGGGAAGAGTGTCAGTGCCGTAAGATGCAGCTGACAACCTGGCCAGCACACTCCTTATGACCGCGAAAGCTGATCCCTCCCAGCTCGGAAGGTCGACTAACTGTGGAAGATATGGTAGGAGCCCTCGGAGCAGAGGAGATGAGGTCCAAAGCCGATGTTGAGTCCATGCTCACCCGAGCACAGAGAGGAAGGCTAGGAGCTGAAGATCGATCAGAGACATCCCTCTCGGGTCCGACTGGTGAACTGTGAATCCTGGACTCCGTGGACGGCGTCAACGGGGTTGGAGTGGAGAACGGAGCAGAGATGCCCAAAGGGGCTACTGGAACAGACCTCACAGCATCCGACGGAACCGACAGCTCTGACTCCAAAGAGGAGGAACAGCCAAAGATGAAGGGATGATGGGCTCCGGAGCCGACTGGGCACGAGTCGAAAGTAATTTAGCCAGCACCGATGACTGGAGCAGTTTCTTCACCACTCTATCGACATCTTCATTGGAAAGGGTCCTAGAGGACCTAGAAGACATGGTCTGGGATCTGGATCTCCCTGCAGAGGGAGACCTGTGAGTCAGAGAAACCGGTCAAAAAACTGGAGACCGGCTCCAAACTGGAAAATCGGTCACTGGCTCCAATAGACTGGGAGCCGATGTCGACATAATAGATGCGCTGCCTTCTTTCGGCCCCAAAGCCAGTGGAGCCGAAGAAGCAACTATAGTTCTGGTGATTTGGCTCCGAGGAAACTGACTGAGCCAGAGAGCATTTCTTTAAGGATTTTTTGTCCGTTTTTTTGTCCGATTTGGAAGGAGAGGGATCTGGAACTAGAAGACCTCTCAAAGTCTTCTTCAAAGGAAGGTTTCAGCAATCCTTTTAAAATAAGTTTGTTCTTCCTCTCTTGCAGCACACAGGGATAGAAAGCATAGCAGAACAAGCAGGATTCTTGTAGATGAATATCCCCCAAGCAATACATGCACACTGAGTGCCCATCAGTCAATGACATCTTATTATTACATTTGACACACTATTTAAAGCCTGAAGGCCTGTGCTCTTTAGAATCCTTGGACATGCTGACAGAAAAAACACACACACAGGGAAAAACAGTAGGGACACCATCACCAAAAATAACCAATGATAGAGCACGGGAAACTAGAGCCTCTAACTGAAATGGCCTAGAGACTGCGGGATAACCACGGACTAGGTCCTCTAAGTTAAACGGGCCTAGCCCAGTGGATAAGCAGAAAAAAAGACAGCAGAAAGTACAGTTGTGTACCTTCCATAAATGTAGTGTATTCACTGTTGCAGTCATTACTCTTGGGTTATCCTGCTGGCAGGCTACCCGCAGTCGGCCAGAATTCCAAAGTCTAGGACTGGCGTCAGTTGCTGTCACCTCTTTCCTGACATCAGTGCGCCAGGGGTATAAAAGATGCAGCCGACGTCATTTCCTTCAGTTTTTCTGGCCCCAGATGTCAGGTGCCTCCAAGTTGGTAGGCTGAAAAAATATGCCAATAAATATGCATGCACAAAAATAACATTTCCTTCATCTACAAGCAAATACACAACATAGGTTGTATAGGATAGAGAAGTACAGATAAGTCCCTGCAAAGAAAAGGGGGATGGTGGGTGGGTAACCTGGACTGCAACAGTGAATACACTCGAACATCTACATTTATGGTAGGTACACAACTGTACTATGTTCATCGTGTTTCACTGTTGCAGTCATTACTCTTGGGTTGAATCCCAAAGCGGAGTATGGGTGGCTGGGCTAAATAGGATTAGGAGAGACTATGAGGCCCTGCAGAACTGCAGTGGCAAAGCCTGCTCTGCATTTAGAGTAAAGAGGCAAGTTGTAGTGCTTTGTGAAAGTGTGCACTGAACTCCAAGTTGCAGCCTCTAAGATATCTTTGGTTGGTACTCCTTTGAGGAAGGCTGCTGAAGTGGCTGCTGCTCTGGTAGAATGAGGCCTAATGCCCTTAGGCACTGATTTGCCATGTTGAAAATAGCAGAAATGGATGCAATGGCCTATCCATTTAGAAATAGTCTATTTTGAGATAGCCTTTCCTTGTGATCCTGCAGCATATGACACTAAACGTTGCTCAGTCTTTCTGAAAGCTTTAGTTCTGTCCAAGTAGAAGTGTAACTGCCTGTGTATATCCAAAGAATGCAGAATTTTCTCACCCTTGTTCTGTGGATTTGGATAAAAGGTAGGCAAGTGAATGGTTTGGTTGAGGACCACACTGGACACCACCTTAGGCATAAATGTTGGGTTTGTCCTGAGAGAAAGCCTGTCTGGATGAAAAATGATAAAAAGGTTCCACAGCCATGAGTGGTTGTAGCTCCGAGACTCATCTTGCAGAGGTTATTGCTAGGAGCAGAGCTGTTTTCCAGGATAAGAATTTTATATCCGCTGTTGAGGCTGGCTCGAAAGGAGGCAGTGCGAGTTTTTCCAAAACATAATTGAGGTCCCAGGCCGGAATTGGTGCTCTCCTTGGAGGCCTAATGTTTTTGGCCCCTCTGAGGTACTGCCTTATTAAAGGATGAGAAAAGATAGGTGGTTCCGTATTGTAATGGGCTGAAATGGCAGAGGCATGAATCTTAATTGATGAGAAGGAAAGGCCTTTGTTCAGCATCTCAGTTAGGTATTGTAAAATCTAAGGGATATTTGGTACATCCGTGTCAATGCCTTGTTCCTGGTTCCAAGAACAGAATCTCTTCCATTTTTCTGCATAAGATTTTCTGGTACTGGGCCTCCTGGCCTCCAAGATGACATCCATAACAGCTTTTGAAAGAGGAGTGCTCTGAATAGCTACATTATCCGCCATGCTGCCAGATTTAAGGTTCTGAGTTGGCTGTGCAGAATCCGATTGTTTTGTTGGGTCAGCAAGTGAGAAGTTTGAGGCAATATCCATGCTGCACCCTTGAGACAAGCTCTTTAGGATTGGGTACCATTGCTACAGTATAATTTTTGGCTTCTCTTGTCTGACCTTTAGGAGTACCCTGGGAAGGAGAGGCAGTGGAGGAAAGGCATATACTGTTAGATTTTTCCAGATGAAAGATAGGGCATCCACTTTCCATGCTTCCTTGTGATAAATCCTTGTGCAAAATCTCTGCAATTGGCAGTTGTGAGGGGAGGCAAATAGATCTATGCCTGGGCATCCCCATTTCCTTGTTATCATGCTGAAGACTTGTGGATCCAGTTTCCATTTGTGGGGGTCCATGAGGTTTCTGCTTAGTTCATCTACCAGTGTATTTGTTTTTCCTGGCAGGAATTGTGCTTGCAGGTGAACTTGATAAGTCAATGCTGTGTCCCATAAGGTCATTGCTTGTCTGCAGAGGGGGTAGGAATGTTTATGTACCACAAGAATGTAGTATTGTCTGTCTTTATCAGTAGCTGTCCTGGATGAAGCAGGTCCTTGAAAGCTGTCAGGGCATTTTGAACAGCTAGCATCTCTTTTTGATTGATGTGAAGATGCATCTGGTTTGCAAGCCATGTGCCCTGAATACATTTTTCTGCCATATGGGCCCCGCAGACATAATCTGATGCCTCCGTTGTCAGTGTCTGTCTGGCTGTGGGTAAACTAAATGGCAGACCCTTGTTGTGGTGACAGGCTTCTGCCCACCATCGAAACTCCTGTTGCAGGCAGGGAATGAATGCAATTACTGTCTCCAGGCTGTGGTAATGCTGAGTCCAAACACTTTTTAGATACCATTGTAGTTTCCTCATATGCAATCTGGCATATGGAATTAGAAGAATGCAGGATGCCATGAAACCAAAGGCCCGCAGGATTTTCCTTGCAGATAAGTGGGTTTTTGTTGCCAATTTCTTGAAGTAAGAAGTCAGTTGCTTTTGTTTGTGTGGCGTGAGATAAGCCATCTGGGCAGTTGTATTTAAGCTTGCACCCAGGAATATTATCTCTTGAGAGGGCACTAGTTTTGATTTATTTTCGTTTACTGTGTACTCTAGGCCAATTAGTAACCTTTTTACAAACGCCAGATGCTTTAGAAGAATGTCTTTGTTCTCTGCTTGAATTAGGCAGTCGCCCAAGTAGGGATATATTTGAATTCCTCCTTGTCTGCAAAATGCAATTACTGGTGCCAGGCATTTCGTGAAGACCCTGGGGGCAGTAGATAAGCCAAAGGGCAGTGCAGAGAATTGGTAATGCATTGAGCCAGCTATGAATCTGAGGTATCTTCTGCAAGATTGTCTGATTGGGACATGCAGGTATGCCTCTTTTAGGTCCAAAGTTACGAGCCAAGCCTTCTTGCCCAGCATGGGCAGTAGCTGCTGTTGAGTCAACATCTTGAATTTTGGAACTTCCAGAAAAGTATTTAGTATAGACAGGTCCAGTATTGGTCTCCAGGTTTTGTCCTTTCTGGGCACTAGGAAAAGTATGGAATAAAATCCTTGCCCCTGCTCTTGTTGTGGTACTTGCTGAATGGCCCTCATGTCCATGAGGGCTGTAATTTTTGTGCCTCTGCCCATTGATTGTGTGGCAGGTCTGGCATACCTTTTGACCTTGAAAGGATGTGAAAATGGAACCTGTAGCCTTGGGACACTATGTTCAGGACCCATTTGTCTTGGGTAACCATTTGCCAATTTGACGAAAAAAGTGCTAGCTTTCCCCTTAAGGGGGCTGCCAAAAGAAAAAGCGCTTGGATGTGGCAGAGGAAAGTCATTGGCACTGTTTCCTGTAAGGTTGTGACTTGTCTTCTCCACTTTTGGAGGTAGGAGAACCCCATTGTTTAGGCCTGTATGAGACTTGGGGCTGAGATCTGCCTCTGGGACACCTGTATCTGCCTCTTTGTGGTCTGTCTGACACTGGAAAGGACCTATTTTTAGAAGGCCAGTTCCTGCTAAACCTGGGTGGCTGTACCTGTAAGAAATCCTTGACTGTCTGCATGGATTTTGCTTTATCCTCCATTTTTTTTAATACCTCTTCTGCTTTAGTACCAAACAAAATATCATGCTGTAATGGAGCATCTAATAATTTTGCTTTAACATGATCAGGCAGATTTTGTTCCTTTAACCAAGCATGCCTTCTAATAACAGAACCTGTAACAGCGGCCCTGCAAGAGGCCTCCAGTGAATCATAACCACATTGCAAAGTATGCTTTCCCACTTGTTCAGCTGCACGCAATAAATTCTGCATTTCCTTGTTCTCTAAACATTCAGTATTTGTCAACATTTCTGTTTAAGCAGTGACATTAAATATTGCTGATATTTAAGCATATGAAACTGACAATTTAAAGCCCTTACAGCCAAGGTAGCAGAAGTGTAAACTTTTTCCCCCATCTGTCTAGAGCCCTAGAATCCCTATCAGAGGGGATAAGGTTTTTTGCTGTGGAAGCTTTAACCCCTTTGGGACCCTGAGATATAGTTTCTGGGTCAGTAGCGGGATTTTTATATAGGAATTTATGAGAATCCGGGACCCTGTAGTATCTGTCTGGCTTAGCAGGTGCAGGGGGTAAAGAGTCAGGGGACAGTCCGGACTCTGAAAATACATCTACAATGTCTAGAACAGGTGGAATAGCAAGGGGTCTGGGATGAGGAAGAAGCAAAAAGTCTCTGAGCCTTTTCTTACATTCAGAATAATCTTGGCTCTCCCAGTGGAAATGCTCCCTCATGGTATGTAGTGTTTCCCCAAAAGAATAATCCTCAGGAGGAGAGGCTGAAGGAATGGATTCTTCAGCATCAGAATCCTCATAAGGAAGCATGGAATAATCCTGTTCAGAGGAGGAATCAGAGGAAATAGAAACCTGATCAGAAGAATCATACTCTGTCTCTTGCCTAGGCCTCTTATCAGGAGGGGGATGGGAACCCCTGATCAAAGTAATAAGGTCTTCGGCCATTTTGAGCATCTGTTTCTTAGGCATGGAAGTCTGTGTAGAAGAATGCTGTACTTGTTTCTTTGTCGTTAGAGCTGCTTTAGTCCATCTTTGAAACTGAAGTTGGCTTAATATATAGTTGTGTAGGTCTGAAGACACCCTCAGAAGCCAATGCCTGCTCAGCGGCTCCGGACCCATCTGAGGGAATGATTTCAGAGAGTCCAATACCTTGAGTATCCACAGGCCCAGTCGGCTCCACGTGGGAGTTGGAAGCGGCCTGTGGCTCTGAGGTAGCGGGCGCCAGGGGCTGCGAAAGCGCCTCACTGAGAACCGGCGACTGGCCTAGCGGAGGCCTCGTCGTCGGTTTTGGACCGCGGATGCCTATCCTTTTCCTTGTCTTTGCGTTTTTTGTGAACTCCGGTCATCGCTGTTCCGACGGCATTATATAATTAAATCTTCGGCCAAAGTAATGAAATGCAAAATCGAACTGACGCTTAATAGTGCATTGGTTAAATCTAGCACAAAACAGACAGCTAGCAACATTGTGATCAGGGCCTAAGCAAGGAATGCAGTAAGAGTGAAAATCCTTATGAGGTACTTGCTTACCACAAGAAATACAATTGTTAACTTTTTCTAAAATCAGTCTGGAGCAAGAAAAAAGTTTCCCCAACAGGGTACTTAGCTTTAATGAAGACTTCGGTTCTGAAATTCGGATTTGAAAATCTCAGGAATCGGTCGACCGGCACTTGTGAACTGCTTTTGCTTCGGGCACTGCGCAGCAAGAAAGACTGAAGAAAATGGCATCGGCTGCATCTTTTATACCCCTGGCGCACTGACATCAGGGAAGAGGCGACAGCAACTGACGCCGGGCCTAGACTTTGGAATTCTGGCAGACTGAGGGTAGCCTGCCAGCAGGATAACCCAAAAATAATGCAACAGTGAAACATGATGAACATCAGGCACACAACAAAACCAACTAATGGGTATACTACAAAAATACAGGGGAGGACTAGGTCCTCTAACTAAAATGGGCCTAGCCCGTAGACACCAAAAAAGTCAACGGGATACCAAGAAAAAGGGCCAACAGAACCGGTCACACAACCAGCAGAAGCAAAACACACACTATGAAAATAGCTTTTGGAGCTGCAATATTCAAATATAAATCAAAAAATTATACTTAGCCACAGCCAAGAGCGAGACCACGTCCGAGCTATACGAGCGGCAAACGAGATCTGGAGATAGGCACGTTGCAGCATGGGATACCTCTTAGCCACGAGTCAATTGAAGACTTCAAGCTAGAGTATGGCCAAGTCAGAGCCGAGGTTCAGCTCCGAATCCAAGGGTAAGAATGTAGTCAAGATTGGACTACATAAAATCACCAGTTCTTATATCTTTAACAGCTCTAGTCCTTCTATAAGTTGTCGGGTAAAGTAACTACCCATATTCATCACTTTTTCCAGTGCCTGGTATATTAGGACTTCTATTAGAAAAAAAATGGTTTGGCCCTATTGTTTCTATCTTTTTATGGTCTCTAGCTTCAATGCCTCTAAGGAATCGGCACCATAATCCCTTTCCAGAAACTCAGTGATCATATCATTCATCGGATCTTCACATCTATTATCACTGATGTTCAGTCTGCTAACACGTAACAACTGACTTTTCACTATACCTTTGAAGACATGACCAGCATGCATACTAGTCCTATGGGTGTATTTGTTTCCTTGGACATCCTTTTTATATTTAGATGTAGTGATTCAATCATTCACCCTCTCTACCTTCACATCTAGATAATGTATGGCCTCTTGAGGAAACAGCAGTAAATTTCAAAAAATTAGTACTATTATTAAGATAGTCAACAAAATTTTCAAGCTCCACTCCATCCCATTTCCAAACAAAGACAACATAATCTACAAAAATCTTGTAGGAGACAATAAACTACAAACTGTGATGGGCCAACATATACAAACTGCTCTTCCCAATCTCCAACTACAATATTTGCATGTGTGTTGACCATGAGAGTTCCCATAGCCACACCTGCCATTTGGTAGAAAATGGCATCTTGGAACATGAAAATATTATTACTTAAAACCAAATCTAATAGTTCACAGTTCGTCTCTATTTCCCTTCCCAACATTTCATTATGCTTACAAAAAAAATCTTGCACACTATCCACACCAAAACTATTAGGGATTACCATGAACAGAGACTTAATATTCACTGTAATAAAAACATATTCTAGCTCTCAGTTTTTCTTGTGCCATTCATAGACAGGATGCAAAAAATCACCTGTATCCCTGTATAACTTTTAATTTTTAAATACATTTTTCCAAGCACATGTTGAAGGTACATACAAATAGGATCAGTAATCCACCCACCCCCACATACAATAGGTCTCAAGTGCAATCCCAAGGCAAAGAATCTTGGATAACATCTGTGCTCTTTGTGAAGTGGAATATGTAAAGTAGCCATCTTTGAGGTCTAGAGAGTGACCAGAAAGACCTTGGGAAACAGGAGAGGGGGAAAATGATTCGGAAGGAAAACATTTTAAATTCTCAAAAGAAAGGTATGTAGCTTTGAAAGGTCCAACACAGGTCTTGTCAAGTCTTCCGTTCTAGTTACCAGAAACATTCTTGAATAAAAGCCTTCCTCACTTTGGGATGGAAGAAATGCTTCTTGCACTCTCTGGAATAGCAGGCTGACCAGATTTAAGAAAACATATGGATTTTTTTTTTTGAGAAGGAGGTGGGATCCCCACTTGAGATGCAAGGGATGTCCACCGTAGTCTGTAACCATTCTAGATTTTTAGAACCCTAGGTATCTGTAGTTATTCTTCCAGACATTAAGGCAGCAAGAGAGACTGCTTGCAATTTGGGAAAAACGGCCAGGGTGAGGAGCGTGGAGGAAGGGAGTATAAAGAAGCACTGGTAGTCGAAGAGATTTCTTTCAAAAGGGTTGCCTTTGGGATCAGTCTCCATTCCTTTCCTTTTTTACTCTCCCTGTCATTTTTTTCTTATATTGTTGTTTATAACGCTTTTGCTGAGAGGATTTTAATGCCAAAGGAATTACCCTTCCCTGCTCTGGTCTTTTTTTTTTTTTTTAAAGCCTTTTAAAGAAAGGAGACAAAAACAGCTTCCCCTTTCTTCTAGTTTAATACTTCAACTGAAAAATTCCCCAATAAATGGTCCGTACCAAGGGGTGCACTTAATAACGGAGCCTTATCATCATCAGGGAAATTCTGTCCTCTTACCCATGTATTCCAGCATATTCCTATACCAGTAGCAGCGGCTATAAACACAGCATAGACGATGTCATAAGCATACTTAACAGAATGCTTAGCGAACTATGAGCAAAGTTTAACATGTCCAACAGGGTAGACCTTAGTGTCGGAGTTTTTTTTTTTTTTTTTTTTTTAACAAACCTATATCCGATGTAGTTGTAGAACAAGATAAACTTTTAAGTTTTAAAAGTCCTTTTTTGGGCTCCATATTGCCTGAAGTCTCAGAAATGGTAGTTGGTTGTCACAGGGAATCTACATAATTTCCATATAACCAGCAGGAAAACATGAATTAATGTCTGCTTTGTAAAATCTCTGCCCACTGTATGTATAGTATTTACCCTTAATGCAATTGCTTAATGGTTGCCTACATTTTCAAAAAACAAATTAGTAGTTACCCACCCCAAAACTGGTTACAACAGAAGGGTATATACTGAATAAAACAAAATCCATAATCTACATTAGTGTATAGACTGAATAAAACAGAATCAACACTGAAAAAAGTGAACCAATGTTGCTACTGGAATTGGTCAGGTTCATACAAGCATTCAAACTGGCATTTGGTTTATCATCTTAGAAGTTACTGAATATCTTGCTATTTGTTCCATTGTTCAGTTTGGCACTGCAACAACTGTTGCCCTATGGGCCCAGGTCATGGCTGAAAAGGGTCTAAGGATGACTCCAGTTCATGGTTGAAAAGGGTCTAAGGATGAGCCCACCTACCTGGTTATTAAATGTAATTTATAAATAAACAAACAATGCTCAGAGGTGGGAAGGAAAATATCTCTTCAAATACAAGTAAGCAAAAAAAGGCCACCATGCAATGTAGATTTAGACAGTGTCGAAAGACTGCTCATTATGTAAAGGAGCTTAGGTTGAATGAATGAATGCGTGAATAAATAAATAAAGACCTAGTGGAAAAGATCAGGGAAGGAGAATATAGGTGTGAAGAGGGTAGGGGTGGACACAAGCAACAAAAAAGAAAGTACAAAGAAAGTACAGTTTTGTACCTACCATAAATGTAGATGTTCGAGTGCTAATACAGCTGCAGTCTTTACATATCGGTTCTCCTGCCATCAGGCGGGTCCTCGGTCGGCCAAATTCCAAAGTCTAGGTCCGGCGTCGGTTATTGTCACCTTCTTCCCTGACGTCAGTGCGACAGGGGTATATAAGACACAGCCGACGCCATTTTCTTCAGTCTTTCTTGCCCCAGATGTCAGGTGCCCCCAGAAGGAAGGCAATACATAATTTATATATCTATGTATAGTCATGCAATGCAATATAATCAAAATTCAGTAGTTGCAAGCAAATACACCATAGAAGGATAACCCAAACAGGTTTTATGAGGATGAGTTAGCCACTAGGCCTGTACCAAGAGGGGAAGGAGGGAGGGAAACCTGGACTGCAGCTGTATTAGCACTCGAACATCTACATTTATGGTAGGTACAAAACTGTACTATGTTCATCGTGCATACAGCTGCAGTCTTTACATATGGGTAGAATCCCAAAGCTACGCACAGGGTGGTAGGCACTAGGTGGAATTAGGAAGAGCCAGAATGCCCTGCAACACATCAGTGGCAAAGCCTGCTCTTGTTTTGCAGTATAAAGGTAGGTGGTAGTGTTTAGTGAAGGTATGCACCGAACTCCAGGTGGCTGCCTCCAAAATATCTTTGGTAGGAACTCCTCTGAGAAAGTCTGTAGAGGTAGCTGTGGCCCTTGTGGAGTGGGGTCTGATGCCTGCAGGCACAGATTTACCATGAAACGAGTAACAAAAACATATGCAGTGGCCTATCCATTTTGAAATTGTCTGTTTGAAGATTGGCTTTCCTTGAGCTCCTACAGCATAGGACACAAAGAGTTGTTCTGATTTCCTGAACGGCTTTGTCCTGTCCAAATAGTAACGCAGCTGTCTATGGATGTCTAAGGAATGTAGCAGCCTTTCCCCTTTGTTTTGAGGATTGGGGTAAAAGGTAGGTAAGTGTATGGCCTGATTTAAAGCTACCCTGGATACTACCTTAGGCATAAATGACGGGTTGGTTCGTAGGAAAACCCTGTCCTGATGGAAGATGAGAAAGGGCTGCACAGCCATGAGGGTTTGTAATTCCGAGACCCTACGTGCTGAGGTAACAGCCAGAAGGAATGCTGTTTTCCAGGACAAATATTGCAAATCTGTTGAGGCAGCTGGTTCAAAAGGAGGCAATGTTCATTTTTCTAGAATGTAATTAAGATCCCAGGCTGGGATTGGTTGTTTCCTTGCAGGTCTTATATTCTTAGCCCCTCTGAGGGACTGTCTTAAGAGTGGGTGAGAGAATAAGGGTGGATCAGTGTTGTATTCTGCTGAAATGGCTGAGGCATGGATTTTGATGGAGGAGAATGAAAGTCCACTGTTCAGCAGCTCAGTTAGATACTGTAATATCTGAGGTAAATTCAGTTTTCTAGGATCCTGATCCTTTTTCTCACTCCAAGTGCAAAACCGTTTCCATTTTGCGGAGTAAGCTTTTCTAGTAGATGGCCTTCTGGCTTCCAAAATGACATCCTGTACCTCCTTTGAGAGTAGGGTCTGTTGTGGTGTTAAAGAATTTTCCATGCAGCCAGACTGAGTGTTTTCAGCTGACTGTGAAGAGTTTTGTAGCTGTGCTGAGTCAGTAGAAGAGGCATTAGAGGTAGGGCCCAGGGAGGAGAATGTGTTAGGCTCCTCAGGAGTGGGTACCAGTGTTGTCTTGGCCAGTCTGGAGTAATCAGTATCATCTTTGGTCTGTCTGCTCTTGCTTTCATAAGCACCTTGGGCAGTAGAGGAAGAGGTGGGAAGGCGTAAACTGTCCGTGCTGCCCAACTGAAAGAAAGGGCGTCCACTCTCCAGGCCTTTGGATGAAATGTCCTTGTGCAGAATTTTGTCAATTGATGATTTTTGTGGGAGGCAATGAGATCTATGTCTGGCCTGCCCCAGGCTTGGATTATCTTTGTAAACACTTGAGGATGCAACTTCCATTCGTGAGGGTCTGTCATATTTCTGCTTAGATTGTCTGCCAGCGTGTTTTCCATACCTGGCACGTACTGTGCTTGAAGCTCGATTTGCCATTCCAGAGCCCTGTTCCAAAGTGACATGGCCAGCCTACACAGGGGGTATGAATGTGTTCCCCCTTGTTTGTTTATAGGTTCATAGGTTCATAGGTTCATACTAGGCTATCTGCCCGAGGGCATTTACAAGCCTAGCCCATCGTTTTGTGGCTTTTTAGGCCACTTAGTATGGGGAACTATATTTTTCCATTTTTCTGTTGTGCCCTCTGTCGAAAGTGAAGACTGGGAGGTATATCTCTATCTCCCCATCATCTCCACATCAAGACTTGAAACAAGGCCAACAAGGCCAGCTGCTGCCATGCATGTGCGGGATTGTTCCACAGCATAGGGAGTCTTTGGGTGATGAATCTAATCTATCCTCAGCCCCTCCTATAGCCGCCGTAAGGTTTAGAGTTGTTGGTCAAGTTTTAAGTCCACCACATTACTGTGGTGTTGTCTGTTCTTATTAATAATTGTCCTGGATGCAGGAGGTACCTGAAAGCTGTAATTGCATTTATCACTGCTAGCATTTCCTTTTGATTGATGTGAAGGTGCTTTTCCTTTTGAGACCATTTGCCCTGAATGCACCTATCTGTCATGTGTGCCCCCCAGGCGTAGCCGGAGGCGTCTGTTGTGATGACCTGATTTGCTTGAGGTTTGCAGAATGGTAGACCTGCGTTTGTTTGGCATGCTTGAGCCCACCATAGAAATTCCTTTTGCAAACATGGAATTAGTGGTATTATTGTTTCCAAACTGTGGCTGTGTTGAGACCATAGGTTTTTAAGGTACCATTGAAGTTTCCTCATATGCAACTTTGCACATGGGATTAGAAGAATGCAAGATCCCATGAATCCCAGAGCCTGCAGGATTTTCCTTGCAGTTAGCCTGGTACAATTTGCTAGTATCTTGAAGTACTGAGTTAGTTGCCCCTGTTTTTCTGGCGTAAGATAGGCCATCTGGGTGTTTGTGTCCAAGTTGGCACCCAGGAAAATTATTTTCTGAGATGGTGTTAGCCTGGATTTCTCTTTGTTGACTGTGTATCCCAGAGAATTCAATAACTGTGTTACATAAGCCAGATGTTCCAGAAGTATGTGTTTGCTGTCCCCTTGGATCAGGCAGTCGTCCAAATAAGGGTATATTTGTATCCCTTGAAGTCTGCAGTAGGCAATTACTGATGCCAGGCATTTCATGAATACTCTGGGCGCAGTAGATAAGCCAAAGGGCAATGCAGAGAATTGATAGTGGATTGAACCTGCAAGAAATCTGAGGTATCTTCTGCAGCTTTGTCTGATTGGGACATGCAGGTATGCCTCCTTGAGGTCCAATGTTACCAGCCAAGACCCCTTGCCCAGCATGGGAAGAAGCTGCTGTAAGGTGAGCATCTTGAATTTTGGTACGAGTAGAAATGTGTTTAGGATGGATAAATCCAAAATGGGTCTCCAATCGGTTCCCTTCCTTGGTACCAGGAATAGTCTGGAATAAAAACCTTGACCTTGTTTATGAGTAGGTACCTCTTGAATAGCTTTCATGTCCATGAGCTTTGAAATTTGTATTTGAGCCTATGCCCTTTGGTTGTGTGGCAGGTTAGGCATGCCTCTCATTTTTAGAAGAGTGTGAAAATGAAATCTGTAGCCTCTGTTTATAATGTCCTGGATCCATTTGTCTTTTGTGACAATATGCCAATTTTTTGAAAATAATGTCAGCTTTCCTCCCAAGGGTGCTGCCACTTGAGCCTTGCTTGGCATGCAAAGGGGAAAGTCATTGGGTTTGTTTTCTGTATTGCTGTGCACTGTCTTCGCCACCTCTTGATGCTGGAGATTGCCATTGTCTGCCTCTATATGATCCTTGAGACTGCCCTCTGCCCTTTGCGCGTCTGTATCTACCTCTTTGGGGCTTGTCCATGGCTGGAAAGGACCAGTTTTTTGAAGGCCAATTTCTACTAAAACGTGGTGGTTGTACCTGTAGAAAAGCCTTAACAGTTTGCATAGATTTAGCTTTTTCTTCCATTTTCCTTAGTATTTCCTCAGCATTAGTACCAAATAATACATCCTTTTGTAAAGGAGCATCTAGTAATTTAGCTTTGGCATGATCAGGCAAGGTTTGTTCCCTAAGCCAGGCATGCCTAAGAATAACTGATCCTGTAACTGCAGCTCTACTTGAGGCCTCTAGATTATCATAACCACATTGTAAGGTGTGCTTACCCACTTGTTCTGCACTATGCATCATATCCTGTAACTCCTTCAGATCTGGTTGTTCAGGTTGTGACATTTTATTCTTTAATTGTGATAACAGGAATTGCTGATATTTAAGCATATGGAACTGACAATTTAAGGCCCTCATGGCTAGGGTGGACAAGGTATATACCTTTTTTCCCCACCTTTCTAAGGATCTAGACTCTCTTTCGGAAGGTAATGGATTCTTAGCAGTAGAGGCCTTCATTCCCTTGGGGCCCTGAGAAATGGTTTCTGGGTCAGCATTATGGCTTTTGTAAAGGAATTGGTGTGAGTTAGGAACTCTGTAGTACCTATCAGGCTTGACTGGGGCTGGAGGCAGGGAATCCGGATTAAGGCAAGCCTCCGAATAAACATCATCAAGTATGTCCAAGACAGGGGGTATCGCCAGATGTCTGTGCTGAGGTAGCAGAAGAAATTCCCTAAGCCTTTTCTTGGAATCTGAAAAATCCTGGCCTTCCCAATGGAAGTGTTCCCTCAAGGTATGCAAGGTTTCCCCAAATGAGAAATCCTCTGGGGGGGATACAGAAGGAATGGACTGTTCTGCATCAGAATCTTCAAAAGGGGAGTACGAATGCTCCTCTTCATCAGAATGTTCTGAAATAATGGAGCCCTGGTCAGAAGAGGGAGATTCTTCCTCCACTCTGGGTCTCTTGTCTGGTGGGGGTTGGGAACCCCTGATAAGAGTAATTAAATCCTCAGCCATTTTGAGCATCTGTTTTTTAGGCATGGGGCCTGGAGATGGGCCCTGTGCAACAGGCCTCTGGGAGTGCATGGCTGATTTAGACTTAGTAAAGGCCTTGATGGAAAAGGAAGAAGAAGGTCTGAAGACACCATGGGTGGAAGTAGACCTATCCACATTAAGAGGCTCAACACTCACAGTGGCTTCGGTAGCTGTAGTCAGGGTGTGGGCCGAGGAACCTGCGGTCTCGGTTACAGAGGACACCGCCAGAGAAGTGTCATCGGTAGTCAGGGGCTGCGTAGGCGCCTCACTGAGAACCGGACCACGTGTAGCCGGTTTTGGCGTGGTGTCGGTGGAGACCGCGGGCGTCGCGTGTCAGTCTTTGTCCTTGCGTTTTTTGGACAAAATGGTAGTCGGAGTCTCCGACGACATTTTATAGTCAAAAGCTTTACCAAAAAAGTGCTGGGCGAACTCCGCCCGACGCTTAATAGTGCGTTTATTAAAAGTAGCACAAAAGCGACAGCCCGAGACGTCGTGGTCTGGGCCTAAACAACGAATACAGAGGGAATGGAAATCCTTATGGGGTATTTGCTTCCCACAAGAAATACAATTGTTAACTTTGTCTGACATCGGTCTGAGGCAAGAAAAGTTTCCCCAACGGGGTACTTAGCTTTAAAGAAAACTTTGGTTTCCAAATTTTCGTAATTTCAGGAGCTGGCCGACCGGCACTTGCGAACTGCTTCTGCTTCGGGCACCGCGCAGCAAAAAAGACTGAATAAAATGGCGTCGGCTGTGTCTTATATACCCCTGTCGCACTGACGTCAGGGAAGAAGGCGACAACAACCGCCGCCGGACCTAGACTTTGGAATTCGGCCGACCGAGGACCCGCCTGATGGCAGGAGAACCCATATGTAAAGACTGCAGCTGTATGCACGATGAACATCAGGTACAGCAAAGCACAAACATGGCCCAGCCACACAAGAAGGCAGTAAAGAGGTCTATGGAAGTCACAGAGGGAGATACGTCATGCAAAGGAAAAAAAAAAAGAAGAGTTGCCATTCTTAGCACATCCAGTTGAATGGACCTCATCTGTGACATTATGTTCTAGGCAAGCAGTTTTTCAAAAAATTGGATAGGGTTAAGGCTATCCAGGAAGCACTCCAAAATTGCATACTGTCTACAAAACAATAGGATGGGGTAAAGGCCGTCTTGAGAACTGCTAACAAACTGGTACTGGACCTACAAATATTGCAACATACTAAAGGAGATTAATATGTAAACTGAAAGAAAACACAAGAAAAAACATTTGATATGCATGCAGTTATGGGAAAGAGGGATAAAAAGAGCCATGAATTAGTCTGTATGTCCTGAAAGAAATGGTAGACAACCGAAATTTTCCAATGAAGGAAGTCCAAAAAAAACCTAAACTAATTTAAATACACATCAGTAAAGAAACATGCATGAAAAATTTAAATTTAAAGACAGAGGCGATATCTTAGTGCTAAGTTTTTTGCTTAACATTTCTATTACAAAGTATAATGGATTCATGGAAACAATATCATCAAACACTGAGAAATTCAAAACACTATGGCACAAATGTAACAAAATAAATCTTACTTTTTAAATGGATCAATATAGGCTTTACACAAAAAAGAAAAAAAATACGTTTTCAGCTCAGACTGCATCAGCATTACTTGAATTAACAGGATATCTAGACACAGAATAAAGTGGGTTAAACACACACATAAGAACAAACTATCTCACTCAGTTCCTACAGGTCCAAGTTATTTAAAAAAAATCTATACAGAATGGTAATTACAAAATGTCTTGTCTGATTTCTTACACAGATGACAGTAGTGGTGACTTGCATAACAGCTATGTTCCAAAACATAGTGGTAGAGAGGATGCATATCCCTTGGCAAGTTTTCCTGCTATCCAATACCGGGGTGCATTCTGTTCCAAGAACAGGCTATGCAAGCATTCTAACAAACAAGAATGAACAGCAACAGGGCTACAGTGAACATCCCTAATTAAAGTTAAAAACAATATACTGAAAGAATGCATTTACAGCTTTTTTGTTAACAAAAAATGATGGTTGATATTTATTTATTTATTTATTTATTTTTTTAAACGTTACTGTGGTTCACTGCAACCGTAATGATAATTTTTTTTTATTAAACTTTCTTGCACAGCCCAAATCTAATTCTGTGTTTTAAATTCTGGCTCATATTTCCCTAAGCATGATCTGTACTTCTGCATGACTCATTAGAAATAATCTACGCTAACCACAAGCATTCACATTTATCTGCTGTCTGTAGTCACTCCCTTTTCACACTAAATACCTTACTCTCTTCTGAATGCTATAGTAAAGCAAAGCAGTCTGCTTTTAGTACCTTATTTCTGAACCACTTTTTAAGCGCTATTCCACTCTTCTAAAACTGGTTTCGTCTTCATTCTCATTTCTATTACCTGCCATCTTTATAGTTTTACTGTTTGAAGGACTGTGTGGAGACCATGGCCCCTCAATTTTACAAAGAAATTATTACTACTAGTTGAAAACTCACATTTTGTATCTATAAATCCTTGAACCTGGAAATTTAAAATGGTTCTTGGAATAAGAGAAAAAAAAAAAACACTGCACTGTTCACAATCAGCAATCAATTCCCTCTCCATTTTATTTTGCAAATATATTTTAAAATCGGAGCAATTCAAAAGTTGCCACTGTTTACTTCAGGCAGAGGAATTACATAATCAGAACTTAATCTCCAAAAAATATACTTCATAACATTCTACGCTACAAACATGTCTGTAGCCAAAAATATTTTGCCAATAGTTTTTGTCTTGGTAAGATTTTTTTTGGTTGAAGCAAAACAAAAAGTCTAAAAACCATGAATCATGAGCAGGGGAGCCCCAGGATATTTTGCAGGGGGGTGCAAACCCAAAGCCTCCCCTACGCAGCCCCCCTCTACCCACCCACGCAGCCCCTCCCCCAGCCATTCCAGTGTCCCATTACTTGGCTATTTCTCCCCAACTGCCAGAAACATTGTTCAAAACTTTTAGTGCGCATACTGTTTTATGCTTTACTTCTACAATGATTACAGATATTTGGATTTAATTTACAAATTTTATACCACAAACACTGATGGACATTTGTTAAACAAAGCAACAGTCTTACTAGGAAAACAGACTTATCATTAAAACTTCTCACCTTTGAAACTCACATTCACTGAAACAGCACTGAAACTCACATTCAAAGAAAATACATCTGGCCAGTGGCAGGTTAATTTTACCTTTGGGTGTTTTCCAATCAAAGGCCCCTTGCACACATTTTTAGGATCATGCAAAAGTTCTTTAATATAATATAATATAATAATTGAATTATATTCCTTGTATAATACAGCACCAATTGTTAAGAGTGTTTTAAATTTATAGATCTGAACATTTTGCCAGTAAGCAATGAAACAAAAACAGTATGTCCATCTCTTTCAACTTTCTGGTTAAAAAGACCACATCTGTGCTTGTTTCCCATCTTTCCTGTAACTAACCTACTGGGAAGCACTAGAAAGCCTTAAACTGATACAAGCCTTCTAGCTTAGAAGAGAGACTTTGGAGTGATTAAGTATCAGTTTTCTGTACTTTCTTGCTGTACTCAACTGTTTTCTGCCTAAATGCGAATTTTCCAGCATTTATTGCGATTCAAAAGCTTGTTTTTTTCACATATTGTACTTATTTCACTGCCTGCACTTTTAAAAAGTTATTTGTTTAAATAATTTAACTGTTGCAGGCTACACACTAAAGTGTGAAAGCCTTTTCTGATCGTTTGTAGTCATTTAAAGCTGTTTTAAGTGTATTTTTTACTGTTTTTGCCTTATCTTTTCAAAAAAAAAAAACAAAAAACAACAAACAAAAAATTCTTGTTTCCCGCCTTCATGATCTAGTATAGTCCAGTTTTCAGGCTAGTGCTGAATTCAGGGCTGTGTTACAAGTTTCTGAGTTGCCCATACCTTACTTGGATAGAAGGAAGTTTCTCTGTTCACCTGTGAGAGAGAGGAGCTTTGAGCAGCCTATCTATCCCTGGAGGAGTGGTTCCAGCCCAGAAGTTGGTAGTTTATTGGCCATTTTGGGCTAATTTCTATCTCTTTCATGTCCCTACTATAAAAACCGTGTTTGCATGGTTTTGTGTGCCGGGCAGTGCCGGTTAGCTAGGGTTAAATTATTCCCGGCTCCACTAAATCTCTTCAGTTTTTCCCTTGAAACTAGTCTAACTCTCAACCTAAGCACTCAAAAAGCATCCTACAGCCCAGCACTTGCTCAGACCTAATAGCAAGCACTAATATACCCTGACACTGATTGCCCAAGCAGGGCAAGGCTCTTTATTCACCCCTCACCAACCAAGCGACTAAGCAGCTCACTCTATTATTTAGGCATGACCAAAGGACAATTTCAGGTGTACTCTCCAGTCCAGCTGGTGAATCTGGGTATCCTGAGGCAATGTTACAACTGCCTCATGCACACAGACAACCCTCACCTCCTACCACAAAACACTAACATATGCAAGAGATGCAATTATACAGCCAACCTGGAGGCTAAGCGGTCTCCACCAAAGACTGGAACAGACAGTCGAGAGGAGAAGGTTAACACTTGCACCACACCTCCAGCCACACATAGACCTACTGAACCAGCACTGGCAGAAAATACACAAATACACAAAATCATACACGAAGGCTCTAAATAAAAACCTGCAAAAGCATCAGAGACCTCCAAAGCAGACACCCAAACAACCTGCACCTCCCATCACAAACCAGACAACACATAAAACACAAAATTAGTGTGCCGCACAATCACAGCCCTTACGGTGAAATAACATACCTAACAAACTAGTCATAGGTGACTCTACAGTCAGGCACACTGACGTCCCACTCACTAGGCTGGACAAGCAGAAGGTTACTGTTAGCTGCCTGTGGGAAGTCAGAATCCACCACATAACACAAACACTCAGGTCACTCCAGAACAAGTACAAATATGACTCTGTCACTGTTCATGTTGGTGTGAATGACCCAAAATGTACCTCCCTGGACTACAAGAAGAGAGACATGGAAGAGCTCTCTGATCATGTAGCCCAGGCTGGTATGACCCTGACCCAGAGTAGCATCCTGCCCTATAATTGGCTAAACTTCTGGTGTCATTCAAAGGGGATCCAGTGTCTGTCAGCCTGGAACAACATGCTCGACAAGCCACGTTGCTTCGCAACAGATGGCTTGTACCTGTCACCGCTGGCTTTTGAATACTGGCCAAGGCTCTTGCTGCTCCCACAGTGCCTTTTTTAGGCAAGGCTCAAAAGTTAAACCCACCTCCGTAAACAGCACAATTAACAAAAAACTGAGGCTTATGTTACTCAACGCCAGGAGTTTAAATCTCAAAATGCACGCACTCGAAGCACTCCTCAGTATGGAGAACGTCGACATCTGTGCAAACTGAAACTTGGTTCAAGGCTCCAAAAAGCACCCCAGCACTACCGGGCTACAACTCATATCACGCGTTTCGGCCACAGAACACTGAAACACAAAAGGAGGGGGTGTATCCATATTCATCAAGGATACCTACACTTCAAGGTTAGTGGCACAGCAGGACACCTCTGAGATCATCCATGTGCAACAACGGGCAAATCTGCAATGCAAATTGTGGCCTGCTACAGATCACACTCCATGACCCAGGACCACCACTCCACCTTTCTGGAGACAATGGAAAACATGAAGGTCCTACCAAACACCCTGATATTGGGCAATTTCAATTACCCTACCATTAACTGGGAAACCTATTAGAGTACAAACTCCCAGGCCCAGCGCTTCCTGGAATTCATCAACTCAAATGCCCTGGATCAGCTGGTAAACTCCCCTACCAGAGGTGAAAACATATTGGACCTGATCATCACAAACATGGGCGACAGGTGTTCTACACCAGAGGTCAACCCGTCACTGGTTAGAACAGACCATAAACTAATCACTCTGGATGTCCACACCCCACCACCACCACCCGCAACTAAGGAAACCACAGTAAAAAACTTTGACAGCAAACTTCACCTTACTTAAGACAGTAAGTTTCAAAGCCCCCATGCTAAAGGATAACGCTGCCCAAGATGCAGAAACTTTACAAATGCACTCTATGAGCACCTACAAGGATGCATGGATCATGCCATCCCTAGCAAAACCAAGACTCACTCCTCTAAGAGAAGGAGAGCAGTCTGGTGGACGCCTGCCATAAACAGGCTATACAATAGGAGGAGGAAACTAGTTCAGAAAAAAAGCAAATCCCAAGAAGGAAAGACATCCCTGATCAGTATCCGTAAGAAACTAAGGTCCCTCATAAAATCATCCAAGGCTAACTTCGAAAGACAAACAGCCAAGGATTCAAAAGATAACTTAGCTAAAGGCGGCTTTGTGGTTAAGAATCTAAGTGGCAACTCGCAGTTATGCACTGAACTAGTGCAAAATAGCACAAAATATACTGAACCTACTGATAATGCCAACATCCAGGCAGATAGATTCAGTGCAAACTTCACCCCCCTCTCACCCCCAAAAGGGCCCACAACAATACCGAAAAAGTATAGTGTCCTGGAAATCACAGATGCACAGGTGAAAATAGCCCTTTCAAAAGCCAAAAACACAGCATCAATGGGGCCAGATGGTGTCCCAGGCTGCGTCTTGCACGAACTACAGAATGAACTAACCCCCCACCTAAACACGCTGTTCAACCTCAGCCTCTCCACAGGCTACGTGCCCACAGAATGGTGCATAGCAATGGTTATTCCACTCCACAAAGGAGGGGCCACAACTGAACCTGGTAACTATTGCCCCATAAGCCTGAATAGCCTGATCTGCAAGGCTATGGAGCACATAATCATGGAACTCATTAACAAAAACATTGGGAACCTCCAAACACTTAAACCGACCCAGTTCGGCTTTGTTAAGGGCAGATCATGCCTACTAAACCTGGTTGACTTCTTTGAGGCAGTCACCAAGGCCAAAGACGAGGGAAAGGTTGTTCACACAGCCTACCTTGACCTCGCCAAGGCTTTCAACACCATTTCCCACTCAGGTATTACAGAAAAACTCACCAGCCTGAACATAAACCCCTATGTCACAAGATGGGTTGCCAACAGACTTACAGACAGAACTCACACAGTAAGAATAGCGGGCTCCAAGTCCAACTCTAAATTAGTCACAAGTGGTGTCCCACAAGGCTCGGTCCTGGGACCCCTACTGTTTGGCATATAATTCTCAGAAGTACAGGCAAACACAGGAGGACTATGGCTAACCAAGTTCGCAAATGACTGCAAACTGGGATCCATAATTGACTCTTTGGCTAACACGGACATCCTCCAAAAGGGCCTTACTGAGACGGACACCTGGTGCCAAAGTCATGGCCTCAAGCTAAATGCCAAAAAAATGCATAGTCATCCCATTTGGGAAAAACAAAACACCCACGAATTACCACATAGGTGGCAGCCCCCTTAATACAGAAGCGATAATAGGAGATCTGGGGACCCAGGTAGATAGTAATTTCTCCTTTGACAATCATATTGCCAAAGTAGTTAGGAAATCCTTCTATGTGGCCCATCTAATTACTAAAGGGTTTGCATCCACAAATAAAGAGGTTATAGTGCCCCTCTACTCGTCACTCATCAGACCCATCATAGAGTACAATGCCCCATTTGGGATGCACCTCACAAGACACTTCCAACAGCTGGAGAGACCACAAAAGTACCTCACCAAGAGGATTACTGGCCTCAAACATATGTCCTATGCAGCCCGACTGAAAAAACTCCGGCTGTACTCAGTGGCGTATCACTTACTCAGAGGTGATCTCTGCCTGACTTACAAAGCCATGTCCAACTCAGAACTGATGGGCATGCTCCACCTAAAGAAATCCAAGTCACTGCGAGCCATGCACTCTAGTGAGCTAAACCTCACCACAACAATAAACAGAGCATGCTGGAGGGAGAGATTCCTGTCACAGAGACACCCCATGCTTTGGAACAAAATTCCAAACTACATTAGGCAGAGCCCCTCACTAACACTCTTCAAGAGAAACCTTGACGAGTGGATGGGTAACAGAAAATACACCCCTGGGATCACTTCACTGGCTCTGCTTGACAGAGGATCGGTTAATTAATCAATGGGACGGCGAAAGCAGACACACTCTGGCCAGGCTTATAAATGCCCTCGGGCAGATAGCCTAGCACCTACCTATGAACCAATAATGACAAACTGCCCAATTCAGAACATTTCAACCATAAAAGGCCACTCAAACGTCTCTCATTACAATCCACAAATATCAAGTCAATATGCACAATCTCTGCAGAAGTAAAAGTCATCTGAATAATTCCACATGAAAGAGTTCTGAAACTAATGAAGAGGTTGTTGCTAGAAAACAACTTTATAATTCAGTGTTTCATCTACAAATTCAGTGCCTGCAGCCCTTGAAGAATAAATTTCCTATGCTACATTAAACATGGTAACCTGGTATATTGCAATAGGGAATGGGTGGAACCTGAAAAACAGGTTCATAGTTACTAGGCATCTCATCCAAAGGAGGATATATTCAGGTCTGCAGCACCCCATCCCCTTAAAATACAAATCCATATGCTGTGGGAGTAGAACCTATAGCACTCTGTATCAAGATGCAAGTATGCTACCTGCTGTGCTACTAACATAGCTTTAAAATTCTATACAATAGTGATACCATTTGCTGAACAAAACAGTTGTACATTTTAAGCAGGCGTAGCATGAGCAGCAGTAAACTTCTCTTCCCTTGAAGCTCACAATTCCTTGAAAATACACTTGAAAATAAATTCCACCTGCTAACTCTAACTAGGTCATTTTACACACTCACTTCTCACTTGTACATTCGTCCACAGTCAAAACATCTTCTAGAATTCAAATTCCAAACGAGCGCAGAAGATGAAGACGTAAACCATCAGTCACACAGACTGAGTAGACAAAAACACTGCCTGTGCAACTAGATGCAAAGGGCGTTCTCAAAAAAAAAATTTAATTAAAAGAAAATGAATCTCCCGTCCAGCCAGTTCCAGAGGGATGCACGTGCGCCCCTTGCACCTGCCTGCGGGAACCCTTGATCGTGCTTTTTGTTTATTGCCCTGCAGTGCTGTGCTACTCATTTCAACTGTTACTAGGAGTACAACTTGTGAGGACCATACGTGGAGTCAGTACCATGAGGGTACGTTTCAGCATAGCACAAGAAAGAAGTTAAAAAAAACATTTAGAAAAAACAGGAAATTATGAAGTGTCAGCTTATTACTAAGAAATATCTCAGAGTACAAGCAGAAGGCATGCAGGATGAGAAAATAACCAGCTAAGCGAGGCATTCATATCATAAAGCATCCTCAAGATGCAATCTCTGGCTGCAAGAACAATCCAGACAGTGCTTCCTAGGACAACTTAGCAACTTTAACCTCACCCTGGAGCCAGTCCAACCAATACAATGGGCAAAGTTTACCTTAAAACTCTAATTCGTCCTGCTATAGCAATGAAAAAACAAACCAGACCAAGTCAGCTTAGGCTCAATGCCATCTGCAGTGACAAAAAATGGCATATATTTACTTGCCTGACTAATGCTGTTGAGGAACTCTTCCTTGAGACTTGCCAACAAGAATCACTTCACTGAGTTTGTTTCAACAAAACATGAGAGCGGGCTTTAACATGGGTCCTGCTGGCTATCAGGTGTAATACTCTCTCGCCTGTTTCTATGGAGTCTATCCCATATGCGATACAAGAGGAAACATGACTCTGTAAGTGGGTCTTAACTATACGTGGATCAAGGAAAAGCAGAACCACCACCACTTACATGTGTATCTTTCTATTTATTTATATATTTGATGAGTTTATCCATCGGGGTTATGTTCCACTTGCACTGGAGGCCTGGGGAGAACATCTGGAAGTCAATTTACACACCCGACAAGACTAAAAGGTACATATATAACTGTAAGCAAAAAGATTCCACCACAGAACACAAGGGGCAGAAACTGAATTCTTATACAATTTACTTATATTCAGCAAATCATCCTTTATTAGTAAAGCAATAGCTGTCATTGAACATTCAGTTTCTGTGCCTTGCCTGTGCTGGAAACTTTTTTTGGCTGATGACTGTTTCCAGGTATGAACCGTGGCCAGACTATACATTACTTTGGTTTACTGCATATGCAACTTCAGACTAGTCAAAACCATGAATTTATCGATAAAAATAAAACAAAACTGCTGAGGATAATAGCAAAAAGTGTAGTTACAGATAATGTTATGCAAAAAATACTGTAAAGGTGGAATGTTACACATAGTAAGGAGCACAAAGTACAGTTGTTAACTCTTACCATAAATGTAGATGTTCGAGTGTATTCACTGTTGCAGTTATCACATTTGGGTAATCTGCTGGCAGGTTGCCCTTAGATGGTCTGAATTCCAAAGTCTTGGGTCCTGCATCGGTTGCTGTCTTCTCTTCAATGATGTCAGGTCGTCAGGGGTATAAAACACACACACACACACACACACACACACACACACACACACACACACACACACACACACACACACACACACACACACACACACACACACACACACACACACATGCATCAATATAAACTTTACCTTCATCTACAAGCAAATACACCACATAGGTTGTAGAAGATAGAGAAGGAAAGATAAACTGTAGAATGACAGGGGGATGGCGGGAGGATAACCCGGACTGCAAGAGTGAATACACTCGA
The DNA here is from genome assembly GCF_019279795.1 of Protopterus annectens. Taxonomy (NCBI): domain Eukaryota; kingdom Metazoa; phylum Chordata; order Ceratodontiformes; family Protopteridae; genus Protopterus; species Protopterus annectens. The sequence goes on from NC_056728.1 coordinate 272,041,315, forward strand.
ACATCTACATTTATGGTAAGTGTACACAACTGTACTATGTTCTTCGTGTTTCACTGTTGCAGTCATTACATTTGGAGAGAATTCCAAAGCTATGGTTGGGAGGCTGGAGCTACACAGCATTAGGTGCGGCTATAAGGCCCTGCAGCACTGCAGTGGCAAAGCCTGTCCTGGACTTAGAGTAGAGAGGCAAATGGTAAAGCTTTGTAAAGATGTGAACAGAACTCCAAGTAGCAGCCTGGTTGGTACTCCTCTAAGAAAGGCTGCCGAAGTAGCTGCAGCTCTGGTGGAATGAGACCTAATGCCCTTGAGCAGAGGTTTACCATGGTGTAAGTAGCAGAAATGGATGCAGTGGCTTATCCACTTTGAAATTGTCTGCTTTGAGATAGCCTTTCCTTCTGATCCTACAGCATATGACACTAGTAATTGCTCAGTTTTTCTTAGAGCTTTTGTCCTGCTCAAGTAGAATCCTAGCTGCCTGTGCACGTCCGAGGAATGCAGAATCCTCTCCCCTTTGTTCTGCGGATTTGGATAAAAAGTTGGCAGATGAATTGTTTGGTTAAGAGCCACACTGGAACCTCCTTAAGCATAAAAGTAGGATTTGACCTCAGACACCCTGTCTGGGTAAAATATGATAAAAGGCTCTACAGCCATGAGGGCCTGTAGCTCTGAAACTCTTCTTGCTGAAGTAATTGCTAGTAGCAGAGCTGTCTTCCATGATAAGAACTTTATATCAGCGGTAGCGGCTGGTTCAAATGGAGGCAGGGTGAGCTTTTCCAACACATAAATTAAGGTCCCATGCAGGTAATGGTGATCTTCTAGGAGGCCTTAGGTTTTTGGCACCTCTAAGATACTGCTTTAGTAAAGGACGAGAAAAGATTGGTGGCTCTGTATTGTAATGAGCCAAAATGGCAGAGGCATGGATTTTGATTGATGAGAAAGATAGGCCTTTGTCAAGCATCTCAGTTAAGTATTGTAATATCTGAGGAATATGTGGTTCTGCTGTATCAGTTCCTTGTGCTCAATTCCAAGCACAGAATCTCTTCCATTTGTCAGCATAAGATTTTCTAGTACTAGTCCTTCTGGCTTCCAAAATGACATCCATCACAGATTTACTGAGAGGTGTCGTTCGTATGATTACATGATTAGCCATACTGCCAGGTTCAGAGTCTGTAGTTGATTGCACAGGATCCGATTGTTTTGCTGGGACAGTAGTTGTGGTCTTTGAGGCAAGGTCCAAGCCAGGTATTGAGACAAGTTCCTTAGGATTGGGTACCAGTATTGGCGGGGCCAGTCCGGGGCAATTAATATAATTTTTGGCTGCTTTTGTCTGACTTTTAGAAGGACCTTGGGTAGAAGAGGCAGAGGAGGGAAGGCGTAAACTGACAGGTTTTTCCAACTGAAGGATAGTGTGTCCACTTTCCATGCTTGTCTGTGATAAGTCCTTGTGCAGAATCTTTTCAATTGATAATTTTGAGGAGAGGCAAACAGATCTATGTCTGGGCTCCCCCATTTCTGTTATCATGCCGAATACTTGTGGATTTAGTTTCCACTCCTGAGGATCCTTAAGGTTTCGGCTTAAATCTTCTGCCAGAGTGTTCTGCTTTCCTGGCAGGAATTGAGCTTGAAGATTTATTTGGTAGGTCAAAGCTGTGTCCCACAGTACCATGGCTAATCCGCAAAGGGGATATGAGTGTGTGCCCTCTTGCTTGATTATATACCACATGACTGTGGTGTTGTCCGTCTTTATCAGTAGTTGTCCTGGATGAAGTAAGTCCTTGAAGGCTGTTAGGGCATTTTGAACAGCTAGCATCTCTTTCTGGTTGATATGTAGATGCATTTGATTTGGTGCCCATATGCCCTGAATGCATCTTCCTGCCATGTGAGCCCCCCAGGCATAAACTGAAGTGTCTGTTGTTAAGGTTTGACTGGCAGGAGGTAGAGTGAAGGACCGTCCCATGTTTTGGTGACAGGCCTTTGCCCACCATAGAAACTCCTGTTGCAGGCAGGGGATGAGAGGAATCATTGATTCCAGACTGTGTGAATGTTGACTCCATAAACTTTTTAGGTACCATTGAAGTTTCCTCATATGAAGTCTTGCATATGGAATTAGTAGGATGCAGGATGCCATGAAGCCCAGAGCCTGCAGAATTTGTCTTGCAGGTTTTTGTTGCCATTAGTTTGAAGTAAGTTGCCTTTGTTTGTCTGGCATGAGGTAAGCCATCTGGGCAGTTGTATGCAAGCTTGCACCCAAGGAATGTTATCTTTTGAGAGGGTACCAGTTGTGATTTCTTTTTGTTTATTGTGTACCCTAGGCATGCTATGTTTATTGTGTGCCCTAGGCATGCTAGAAGCCTTTTCACAAACGCCAGGTGTCGCAGAAGAGAGTGTCCTTGTTCTCTGCTTGAATGAGACAGTAGTCCAAGTAAGGATATATTTGAATACTTCTTTGTCTGCAAAATGCAACTACTGGTGCCAGGCACTTTGTAAAGACCCTGGGTGCAGTAGATAAGCCAAAGTGCAGTGCAGAGAATTGGTAATGCATTAAGCCAGCCTTGAATCTGATGTATCTTCTGCATGACTGTCTTATTGGGACATGCAGGTATGCCTCTTTTAAGTCTAGTCACCAGCAAAGCATTCTTGCCCAGCATGGGCAGACGATGTTGCAAAGTGAGCATTTTGAATTCTGGAATGTCCAGGTATGTGTTCAAAATCGATAAATCCAGTACTGGCCACCAGGCCTTGTCCTTTCTGGGTACCAAGAACAGTCTTGAGTAAAATCCTTGTCCTTTTTCCAGTTCTGGTACTGTCTGAATGGCCCACATATCCATGAGGGACGTAACCTGTTTCTGTGCCTCTGCCCATTGGTTTTTTGGCAGGTCTGGCCAACCATTTGTCATTGGCAGAGTGCAGAAATTGAATCTGTATCCCTGTGATACGATGTTCAGTACCCACTTGTCCTGGGTTATTAACTGCCAATTTTGAGCAGAAAGTGCTAATTTTCCTCCTATGGGAGCTGCCAAAAGATAAGTGTTTGGTGTAGGCAGAGGGAAGTCATTGGGATTGCTTTCTGTAGATTTGCGCTTTATCTCCTCCAGATTTGGAGGTGGATGCACCCCATTGCTTTGACCTGTATAAGTTTTGAGCCTGGTACCTGGAACCCTTAGGGCGTCTGGAGTTGCCCCTTTGAGCTCTGTCTGACACAGGAAAAGACTAGGTTTTCGTAGGCCAGTGTCTACTGAATTTAGGTGGCTGCACTTGTAAGAAATCTTTAACAGTTTGCATAGACATAGCTTTGTCTTCCATTTTCTTTAAAACCTCTTCTGCCTCAATACCAAACAGAGAATCATGCTGTAAAGGTGCATCTAGCAATTTAGCTTTAACATGATCAGGCAAATTTTGTTCCTTTAACCAGGCATGCCTCCTAATCACAGATCCAGTAACTGCGGCCCTGCAGGAGGCCTCTAAAGAATCAAAACCATATTGCAAAGTATGCTTTCCAACTTGTTCAGCTGCATGCAATAATTCCTGCAATTTTATTTTCTGCACATTCTGAAATCAACATAATTTTCTATTTCAGCAATCCCATAACATGTTGTTGGCACTTAAGCATATGAAATTGACAGTTTAAGGCCTTGATTGCCAAGGTTGCCGATGTATAAACCTTTTTTCCTCATCTGTCTAGCGCCCTTGAATCTCTGTCGGAGGGGGTACTTTTTTTTGCTGTTGAGGCCTTAACTCCCTTTGGACCCTGTGAAATAGTTTCAGGATCAGCAGCAGGGTTTCTAAATAAAAATTTATGAGAGTCAGTGACCCTGTAATACCTGTCAGGCTTACTGGGAGCCGGAGGTAGAGAGTCAGGGGTCAGAGGCTTGACTCCGAAAAAACATCATCACAATGTCTAACACAGGTGGAATGGCTAAAGGCTTGTGCTGAGGGAGAAGGAGGAAATCCCCGAGCCTCTTTTTTGATTCTGAGAAGTCTTGACTCTCCCAGTGAAAATGCTCCCTCAAAGTATGCAAGGTTTCTCCAAATTAATAATCCTCAGGAGGAGATGCAGACGGAATAAACTTCTCAGCATCAGAATCCTCATAAGGAGGAATAGATATTTCCTGATCAGAAGAGGAATCAGAAGAAATAGAAACCTGATCTGAAGATTCATAGTCAGGGTCTTGCCTAGGCCTCTTATCTGGAGGAGGATGGGTACCCCTGATCAAGGTAATAAGGTCTTCAGCCATTTTGATCATCTGTTTTTTAGGCATAGAGGCCTGTGCACATGGCTCAGGCATCGTTTTTTTAGTTTCTGAAGGTGTCTTTGCCTTTGGTTTTGCAGCTTTCATCAGTTTGATATAAAAATGTTGAGGTCTGAATACACCCTCAGAAGCCGGTGCCTACTCAGTGACTCCAGACCCATCCGAGGGAGATACATCCGTCGGTCCAATACCTTGAGTATCTTGCGGCATGCCGGACTCCACATGGGTGTCGGTAGAGGCCTGCAACTCAAAGGTAGTGGGTAACAGGGGCTGCAAAAGCGCTTCACTGAGTACTGGCGAACTGGTGACTGGCTTAGGAGAAGCTTCATCGCCTGTTTTGGATCTCGACTGCTTTTATCTGTCCTTTTCTTTGCATTTTTTATGTACTCCGGTAGCCGGATTGCTATCCGATGACATCTCTGGATAGCTAAATCCGTTTCCAAAATACTTGGATGCAAAAATATACAGACACTTAATAGTGCGTTGGTTAAATCTAGCACAAAACTGACAGCCAGGCAGGTTGTGATCAGGGCCTAGGCAAGGGATGCAGTATAAACGGAAATCCTTATGAGGTATTTGCTTCCCACAAGTAATACAATTATTAACTTTTTCTGACATCGGTAAAAAGCAAGAAAAAAGTTTCTCCAATGGGGTACTTAGCTTTATTGAAGACTTTGGTTCTGAAACTCAAACGCGAATATTTCAGTAGTCGGCCGACTGGCACTTGCGAAATGCTTCTGCTTCGGGCACCGTGTGGCAAGAAAGACTAAAGAAAATGGCGTCAGCTGCATGGTTTACACCCCTGACAACCTGACGTCATGGAAGAGAAGACAGCAACTGACGCAGGACCCAAGACTTTGGAATTCAGGCTGACTGAGGGCAACCTGCCAGACGATTACCCAAATGTAATGACTGCAACAGTGAAACACGAAGAACATCTGATCAGTTATTGCAGTTGTCAAAACAGGGGTGTCACATTCTACTGTGTGTCATATCTAATGTTAAATCATTTAGGAATAAGAACATTAAATGATGGTGTACAGGGTGGAATGTGTCCTGTAGCTATAGCTTAAATCTTGAATCTGTGTTGTTATGGTAATTGCCATGAAATCAAGTAAAGTACAGTTGTGTACCTACCATAAATGTAGATATTCGAGTGTATTCACTGTTGCAGTCATTACACTTGGGTTATCCTGCTAGTAGGCTAACGGCAGTCGGCCTGAATTCCAAAGTCCTGGTCCGGCGTCGGCTGCTGTCGCCTCTTCCCCGACGTCAGTGTGCCAGGGGTATACAAGATGCAGCAGACACCATTTTCTTCAGATTTTCTTGCCCCAGATGTCAGGTGCCCCCAAGAAGGTAGGCAATACATATTGCTTATAAAAACATACAGTACAATAAAAACAATACCTTCATCTACAAGCAAATACACCACATAGGTTGTATAGGACATAGAAGTATAGATGAGTCCCAGCAAAGAAAAGGGGATAGAGGGTGGGTAACCTGGACTGCAACAGTGAATAAACTCAAACATCTACATTTATGGTAGGTACACAACTGTACTATGTTCACCATGTTTCACTGTTGCAGTCATTACACTTGGATTGAATCTCAAAGCGGAGGTAGGATGGCTGGGTCTAAATAGGATTTGGAGTGGCTATGAGGCCCTGCAGAACTGCAGTGGCAAAGCCTGCTCTAGATTTAGAGTAAAGAGGTAAGTGATAATGCTTGGTAAAAGTGTGCACTGAACTCCCAAGTTGCAGTCTCCAAAATTTCCTTGGTTGGTAGTCCTCTGAGAAAGGCTGCTAAAGTGGCTGCTGCCCTGGTAGAAAGTGGCCTAATATTCTTAGGCACTGACTTGCCATGCTGTGCATAGCAGAAACGAATGCAGTGCCCTATCCATTTTGAAATAGTCTGCTTTGAGATAGCCTTTCCTTGTGATCCTGCAGAATATGCTACAAACAGTTGCTCAGTTTTTCTGAAAGCTTTTCTTTTGTCCAAGTAGAAGCGTAGCTGGCTGTGTATGTCCAGTGCAAAAGTCTCTCCCCTTTATTCATGGGATTTGGATAAAATGTTGGCAAATGAATGGTTTGGTTAAGAGCCACACTGGATACTACCTTTGGCATAAATGTTGGGTTTGTCCTTGGAGAAACCCTGTCTGGATGAAAAATGATAAAAGGTTCCACTGCCATTAATGCCTGTAACTCTGAGACTCTTCTTGCTGAAGTTATTGCTAGGAGCAGAGCTATTTTCCATGATAAGAATTTTACGTCAGCTGTATTGGCTGCCTCAAAAGGAGGCAGTGTGAGCTTTTGTAAGACAAAGTTGAGGTCCCATGTAAGTATCGGTGCTCACCTTGGGGGTCTTATGTTTTTTTCCCCTCTGAGGTACTGTCTTAGCAGTGGATGAGAGAAAATAGGAGGTTCCGTACTGTAATGAGATGAAATGGCAGAGGCATGGATCTTAATTGATGAGAAGGATAGGCCTTTGTCCAGCATCTCAGTTAGGTATTGTAAAATCTGAGGAATATTTGGAACAAGTGGTTCAAGTCCTTGTGCCTGGTTCCAAGTACAGAATCTCTTCCATTTTTCTGCATAAGATTTCCTGTTGCTGGGCCTCATGGCTTCAAAAATAACATCCATAACAGCCTTAGAGAGAGGTGTGTTCTGAGTGGCTATATTATCTGCCATGCAGCCAGATTTAAGGTTCTGAGTTGGCTGTGCAGGATCTGATTGTTTTGTTGAGTCAGAAGATGAGGAATTTGAGGTAAAGTCCAGACTGGGCCTTGAGATAAGCTCTTTAGGATTGGGTACCAGTGCTGGCGTGGCCAGTCTTGGGCAATCAGAATCATTTTTGGCTTCTCTTGTCTGACTTTTAGGAGCACCTTGGGAAGGAGAGGCAGTGGTGGAAAGGCATAAACTGTTAGGGTTTTCCAGCTGAAAGACAGAGCATCCACTTTCCATGCTTGTGAGTGAGAAGTGCTTGTGCAGAATCTCTGTAGTTGGCAGTTGTGAGGGGAGGCAAAAAGATCCATGTCTGGGCATCCCCATTTCCTTGTTATCATGCTGAAGACCTGTGGATTTAGTTTCCATTTGTGAGGGTCCTTGAGGTTTCTGCTTAGTTCGTCTGCCAGAGTATTTTTCTTTCCTGGCAGGAATTGTGCCTGCAGATATACTTGATAGGTTAGTGCTGTGTTCCACAAAGTTATGGCTTGCCTGCAGAGGAGGTAGGAATGTGTGCCCCCTTGCTTGTTTATGTACCACATAACTGTAGTATTGTCCATCTTTAGTAATAGTTGTCCTGGATGTAGTAGATCCTTGAAGGCTGTCAGGGCATTCTGTACAGCTAGCATCTCTTTTTGATTGATGTGAAGATGCATTTGGTCTGTGGGCCACGTGCCCTGAATACATTTTCCTGCCATGTGTGCCCCCCAGACATAATCCGATGCATCTGTTGTTAATGTCTGCCTGGCTGTGGGTAAAGTGAAAGGCTGTCCCTTGTTGTGGTGACAGGCCAGTGCCCACCATCGAAACTCCTGTTGCAGGCAGGGAACAAGAGTTGTTATTCTTTCCAGGCTGTGGCAATGTCGAGTCCAAACACTTTTTAGGTACCATTGTAGCTTCCTCATATGCAGTCTTGCATATGGAATTAGCAGGATGCAGGATGCCATAAAGCCCAAAGCCTGCAGAATGTTTCTTGCAGGTAGCTGGGTCTTTGTTGCCATCATTTGAAAGTAATGAGTCAGTTGCCTTTGCTTATCTGGTGTGAGATAAGCCATCTGAGCAGCTGTATTTAAGCTTGCACCCAGGAATATTATCTCTTAGGTTCATAGGTTCATACTAGGCTATCTGCCCTAGGGCATTTATAAGCCTAGCCAGAGTGTGTTTGGCTTTCGCAACCCATTTTAAATTAATTTTGCTATGCCCTTTTTCGAGGTTAGTATACTGTGCCTCTGTCTAACAAGTGACACAGAAGTGATACCCGGGGTAAACCTACGATCCTCCCATCCACTCATCAAGATTCCTCTTGAAAAGAGTCAATGAGGGACTCTGCCTAACCTGGACTGGGATTTTATTCCAGAGTGAAGGGAGCCTCTGGGTTATGAATCTGTCCCTCCAGCATGTCCTATTTATTTCAGTGCTAAGGTTCAAGTATCTCGAGCGCATAGCTCGATGGGATTTGGATTTTCTGAGGTGCAGCATGTCCATTAATTACGGGTTGGACATGGCTTTATACGTCAGGCACAGATCGCCTCTGAGCAGGCGGTATGCCACTGAGTAGAGCTGGAGTTTCTTTAACCGGGCAGTATATGGCATCTGTTTGAGCCCTTTGATCCTCTTGGTGAGGTACTTTTGGGGTCTTTCCAGTTGCTGCAGGTGTCTGGTAAGGTACATCCCAAAAGGGCCATTATACTCAATTATGGGCCTGATGAGGGATGAGCACGATGACCTCCCCTGATCTAGATGTGAATCCCTTCATGATTAGGTGGGCTATATAAAATGCTTTTCTAACCACTTTGGCCACGTGGTTGTCAAATGAGAGATTGCTATCAACTTGGGTCCCCAGGTCCCTAATTACTTCTTCCATACTTAATGGATTACCAAATATGTGGTAATTTGTGGGCACTTTGTTTTTGCCAAAGTGGATGACTATACACTTTTTGGCGTTTAGCTTGAGGCCATGGCTCTGGCACCAGTTGTCTGTTTCTATGAGGCCCTTTTGGAGGATGCTTGTGTCGGCTGGAGAGTCAATTATGGAGCCCATTTGCAGTCAACTGCGAACTTGGTCAGCCACAGTCCTTCTGTGTTGGCCTGTACCTCTGAGAAATATATACCGAACAAGAGAGGTCCCAGGACTGAGCCTTGTGGGAACGCCACTTGTAACTGGTCTGGAGTCTGACATGGCTCCAGCAATTCTAACCATGTGGGTTCTGTCCTTCAGCCAGTTTGCAACCCATCTAGTGACATAGGGGTTTCTATTTAAGCTGGTGAGCTTATCTATAATGCCAGAGTGGGGTATTGTATCGAAGGCTTTTGCGAGGTCCAGGTAGGCTGTGTGGACCACCTTCCCCTCGTCAATGGCCTTGGTGACTGTTTCAAAGAAATTGACCAGGTTTAAGAGGCAGGATCTGCCCTTAACAAAGCCAAACTGGGTAGGATCCAGTGTCTGTAGGTCCCCAATATCTTTATTTATGAGGTCCATGATGATCCTTTCCATAGCTTTGCAGACCAAGCTAGTCAGGTTTATGGGGAGATAGTTTCCAGGATCCGTTGAGGCACCACCTTTGTGGAGAGGGACCACTGTTGCTGTACGCCACTCTTTGGGTACATATCCTGTAGTAAGGCTTAGATTGAACAGTAGTTTTATGTTTGGGTTTAGCTCTTCTTGGAGTTCATGCAGGACGCAGCCCGGGACACCGTCTGGTCCCATTGATGCTGTGTTTTTGCTTTGAGAGGGCGGCTCTTACCTGAGCATCTGAGATGTCAGGGGCAGCACTCTGCTGGGATAGATATTTGCCCTTTTGGTGGGGGTTTGCGCTGAACCTGTCAGCTAGGATGTTGGCAATGTCTGTGGGTTCGTGTATTTTTGTCATTTTGGACTAATTCTGAGCATATCTGGGAATTCCCACCCAGGTTCCTAACATAACTAAAGAAAGCCTTGTGATTACCCTTAGTGTCCTGTGCAATTTCTCTCTCTAGGCTGGCCTTAGACGATTTTATGAGTGCCCGTAGTTTTTTGCTAATACTGATCAGAGATGCCTTCCCTTTTTGGGATTTTGCTCTATCATGTAGTAGCTTCCTCCTTCTATTGTATAGTTTGTTTATGGCTGGGGTCCACCAAACAGGACGTCTGCCTTTGCAGGATTGGGTCTTGGTTTTATTTGGGATTGCATGATCCATGCATTCCTGAAGGTGTTCATAGAATGCGTTTATAAAGGATTCTGCGGTCTGGGCCGTATTTTCCATAGGCCCGGGGGCTTTGAAGGATTCCACCTCGGTTTTGAGGAGTGCGAAATTTGCTTTAGAGAAGTTTTTCACTGTGGTTTTCTGGGCAGGGAGTGGGGTCGGGAAGTGAATATCCAGTGAGATTAGTTTATGGTCTGATCTTACCAGTGAGGGATACACTTCTGGTCGGGAGCATAGAGTCCACATGTTGGTGATGATCAGGTCCAGTATGTTTTCCCCTCTTGTGGGAGTGGTAACAAGTTGTTCCATAGCATTTGAGTTTATAAATTCTAGGAACTTTTGGGCTAGGGAGTAGAGAGTTTCAAGTGCGTGCATCTTGAGGTTTAGACTTCTGGCGTTGAGTAGCATTACTCAGTTTCTTATCCCTTGTGATACCTATGGAGGTGGGTTGGTCTTTTGAGCCTTGCCTAAAAAGGCACTATGGGGGTAACAAGAGCCTTTGCCGATATCTGAAAGCTCAGGGGTGACAGGTGCAAACCGTCCCTAGCGAAGCATCGTGGCTTGTCAAGCATGTCATCCCAGGCTGACAGGCATTGGATCCCCTTTGAATGACACCAATACTTAAACCAATTTTTGAAATTGATCATCTTGTCTTCATATTGTGGCATCATTCTTGGTGAGGGTAAGATGCTACTCAAGGTCAGGGTCATACTGGCCTGGGCTACATGCTCAGAGAGCTCCTCTATGTCTCTTTTCATGTAGTCCAGGGAGGTACGTCTCAGGTCATTCACACCAGCATGGACAATGACTGAGTCATATTTGTACTTGCCTTGGAGTGACCTGAGTGCTTGTGTTATGTGGCGGATCCTAGCACCCGACAGGCAGCTCACCGTGACCTTCTCCTTGTTCAGCCTGGTGAGCGGGACGTCAGTGTGCCTGATGATAGAGTCACCTATTACAAGTGTATCAGGTGTGTTATTTAGCCTTAAGGGCTGTGACTGTTCGGCCTACTGGCTTTGTGAGCTATGTGTTGCACGTGTTTTGTTTTGGGGTCTGCTTTGGAGATCTCTGCTGCTTAGGCAGATTTTTATTTAGAGCCTCTGAGTATGTTTCTGTGTGTTTGTGTGTTTGGTTTGCTGTCGTGGTAAGTCTATGTGAGACTGGAATTGTAATGAGTGTGGTTTCCTCCTCCTCCCGACTGGTTACGCCAGTACTGAGTTGAGAGAGCTTAGCCTCCAGTTTGGCTATATGGTTGCATCTCTCACATGTGTTGGAATTTGTTGGGAGGAGGAGTGGGTTGTCTGTGTACATGAGGCAGTTGTAACATTGCCTCAAGATTCCCAGATTCACCAGCTGGACCAGATGGACCAGAGAGGAGATTGACAATTGACCTTTGGACATGTTAGAATAGTACTGGGAATTTCTTTATAATTGAAAAAAAGGGCCAATGGGGTACAAGGTACTCAATGGGAGTTTGTGAGGGTGTAGTGCTTTTAATTTTTTAGTGCTGATTTATATAATTGCTTTAGTGAGCAAGTGCCAGGTAACTTAAATGCAATGTGTTACAGGTAACTTAAATGCAAAAACGACAAATAGTAACTTTCTTTCAAGTGAAACAAGGAAATAAGCACAGTAAGCAATGCAGATATCACTAGGGATCCACAGAAGCGCTAAAAGCCGCGTTTTAGGTGGAATTAGCATTTCAGGGAAATAACAAGCGAACAACAACAAGCATATAAACAAAGCTAGATTCAGCAGGCCTGGATCTAGTCTATGCTACAGCAAACAAGGTGTACCAATTTCAGTAAGAAACAGTTCAAATATGCAGGCACTATAAGCCTTTAACCAGAAATTCCCAGCTCAGAAGGGCAGAGTCCAGCCTCTCCTCCCACAAGAGTGCAGACCACAAACCTTCGTAATGTAAAATAACTGGCCTGAAGCCCAAGTGCTTAAACCAGAACTAATACACTTTTAGAATAACTGACACTGAGCCCTCAATCAGCAGTTCCCAACTTAGAAGGATGTAAGCTACCTGTCCTGCCACCACAGTGCAGGCCACAAACCTTCCTAATGTAAAACAACTGGTCTGAAGCCCAAGTGCTTAATCCAAAAGACTTAGAATGATAGCTACACTTTAATCAAGTTACTACCAAGCAGTAATAAATACAATTGAATACTTTAAAGAATGCCTGGATTAGTGCTCAAGTTATACAAACAAAGCTAGATTCAGCAGGCCTGGATCTAGTCTATGCTACAGCAAACAAGGTGTACCAATTTCAGTAAGAAGCAGTTCAAATATGCAGGCACTATAAGCCTTTAACCAGAAATTAACAGCTCAGAAGGGCAGAGTCCAGTCTCTCCTCCCACAAGAGTGCAGACCATGGACCCTCTTAATGTAAAATAACTGGCCTGAAGCCCAAGTGCTTAAACCAGAATTAATACACTTTTAGAATAACAGACACTGAGCCCTCAATCAGCAGTCCCCAACTTAGAAGGATTTAAGCTGCCTGTTCTGCCACTACAGTGCAGACCACAAACCTTCTTAATGTAAAACAACTGGTCTGAATCCCAAGTGCTTAAACTAAAAGGCTTAGAATGAGTTACACCAAGCAGTAATAAATACAATTGAGTACTTTTAAGATGACGCAAAAGCAAAATAAAGTAGGAAGAAACACAAATACAATAAAAGCAGATAAAAAAAAATTGAGTGGGCACTAGTTTTGATTTCTTTTTGTTTACTGTGTACCCTAGGCAAATTAGTATTTTTTTTACAAACGCCAGATGCTTTAGTAGAATGTCCTTGCTCTCTGCTTGAATAATGCAGTCGTCCAAGCAGGGATATATTTGAATTCGTTTTTGTCTGCAAAATTCAATTACTGGTGCCAGGCATTGTGTGAAGACCCTGGGAGCAGTAGATAAGCCAAAGGGCAGTCAGAGAATTGGTAATGCATTGAGCCAGCTATGAATCTGAGGTATCTTCTGCAAGATTGTCTGATTGGGACATGCAGGTATGCTTCTTTGAGGTCCAAAGTAACTAGCCAAGCCTTCTTGCCCAGCATGGGTAGAAGTCGTTGCAGTGTCAACATTTTGAATTTTGGAACATCCAGGAAAGTATTTAGAATTGACAGGTCCAGTATTGGTCTCCAGTCTTTGTCCTTTCTGGGTACCAAGAAAAGTCTTGAGTAAAATCCTTGCCCCTGTTCTTGCTGTGGTACTTTTTGAATAGCTCTCATGTCCATGAGAGCAGAAATTTGTTTTTGTGCCTCTGCCCATTGATTTTGTGGCAAGTCTGGCATACCTTTTGACCTTGGTAGGGTGTGAAAGTGGAACCTGTAACCCTGAGAAACAATATTCAGTACCCATTTGTCCTGGGTGATCATGTGCTAATTTTGTGAGAAAAGTGCTAGTTTTCCCCCTAAGGGTGCTGCCAAAAGGTAAGTGCTTAGCATTTATAGAGGGAAGTCATTGGGACTGTTTCCTATAAGGTTGTGATTTGTCTTCTCCGCCTTTGGGGGCTGAAGCACCCCATTGTTTAGGTCTTTATGAGCCTTGGGGCTGAGAGCTGCCTCTTGGGCATTTGTATCTGCCTCTTTGTGGCCTGTCTGTCACTGGAAAGGACCAATTTTTAGAAGGCCAGTTCCTGGTGGCTGAACCTGTAAGAAATCCTTTACTGTCTGCATTGATTTTTCTTTATCCTCCATTTTCTTTAACACCTCTTCTGCCTTAACACCAAACAAAGTATCATGCTGTAATGGAGCATCCAATAATTTTGCTTTAACATGATCAGGTAAACTTTGTTCTTTTAAACAAGCATGCCTTTGAATGACAGAGCCTGTAACTGCGGCTCTGCAAGAAGCCTCTAATGAATTAAAACCACATTGCAGAGTATGCTTTCCCACTTGTTCAGCTGTATGCAATAAATCCTGCATTTCCTTATTGTCAGGACATTCTGAGCCTGTAAGCATTTTCTGTTTTAGCAAAGACATTAGGTATTGTTGATATGTAAGCATGTGAAACTGGCAGTTTAAAGCCCTTACAGCTAAAGTAGCAGAAGTGTAAACTTTTTCCCCCCATCTATCCAGTGCTCTAGAATCCCTATCAGTGGAAGCCTTGACCCCTGCAGTGGAAGCCTTGCCTCCTTTGAGACCCTGAGAAATTGTTTTTATAAAGAAATTTATGAGAGTCTGAGACCCTGTAGTACCTATCTGGCTTGACTGGTGCAGGGGGTAAAGAATCAGGAGAGAAACTGGATTCAGAAAAAAACATCATCAACAATATCTAGCACAGGGGGGATAGCAAGGGGCCTGTGCTGAGGCAGTAAAAGAAAGTCTCTGAGCCTTTTCTTGGATTCTGAATAATCCTGGCTCTCCCAATGGAAATGCTCCCTCATGGTATGCAAGGTTTCCCCAAAAGAGTAATCCTCAGGAGGAGAGGCTGATGTGATAGATTCTTCAGCATCAGAGTCCTCATAGGGAGGAAGAGAATATCCATGTTCTGAAGAGGAATCAGAGGAAATAGAAACCTGGTCAGAGGAGTCATAGTCAGTGTCTTGCCTAGGCCTTTTATCAGGAGGGAGATGGGAACCCCTGATCAAAGTAATTAGGTCCTCGGCCATTTTAAGCATCTGTTTCTTTGGCATGGATGGCTGTCCAGGAGAATGCTTCTTTGTCTTTAATGGTGTTTTAGACTTTGCCTTGGCTGCTGAAGTGGACTTGATAGTAAGCTGTGTAGGTCTGAAAACACCCTCAGAAGCCGATGCCTGCTCAGCAGCTCCGGACCCATCTGAGGGAATAGTTTCCGTAGGCCCAATACCTTGAGTTTCCAGAGGCCTAGTTGTCTCCACGTGGGAGTCGGAGGCGGCCTGTGGCTCTGAGGTAGCGGGTGTCAGGGGCTGTGAAAGCGCCTCACTGAGAACCGGCGACTGGCCTAGAAGAGGCTTCATTGTCAGTTTTGGACCTCGGATGCCTGTCCTTTTCTTTGTCTTTGCGTCTTTTATGAATTCCGGTCGTCGGTTGTACTGATGGCATAACGTAGTTAAACCTTCGTCCAAAGTAATGTAAAGCAAAATCAAACCGACTAATGTAAAGCAAAATCAAACCGACGCTTAACAGTGCGTTGGTTGAATCTAGCACAAAACTGACAACTAGCAACATCGTGGTAAGGACCTAGGCAAGGAATACAGTAAGAGTGAAAATCCTTATGAGGTATTTGCTTCCCACAAGAAATACAATTGTTAACTCTTACTGACATCAGTCTGGAGCAAGAAAAAAAGTTTCCCCAACGGGGTACTTAGCTTTATTGAAGACTTCGGTTCTGAAATTCAATTTCGAAAATCTCAGGAGTCGGCCGACCGGCACTTGCGAACTGCTTTTGCTTCGGGCACCACGTGGCAAGAAAGACTGAAGAAAATGATGTCAGCTGCATCTTATATACCCCTGGCGCACTGACGTCAGGGAAGAGGCGACAGCAACCGACGCCGGACCAGTACTTTTGGAATTCAGGTCGACTGCGGGTAGCCTGCCAGCAGGATAACCCAAGTGTAATGACTGCAACAGTGAAACACAATGAACATCTGCAGGATCACTCCTGATGGACAGAACTGATGCTATAAGAAAGCTGAAGCATTTTACTGAGCATCAGTGAAATGCAAGAGAAGAGGATAGGTTTTCAGCACTGTGGTATCCAAAAGGCAACTCACAAACAGAATATACTGGGTTGGAGCAGGCTGTGATTTATCATTACTCACTCTTAAGCTAATCCGTGCTTTTCTGTGCATTTTTTATGAGGTTTCTCTGTTCTAGTCAGGTAGTCTGGATAGAGGCCTGCTTTTATCAGACATGGTTGTTTTGCTTGTTCAGTTTCCTGTGGTTCTGGCAGCAATCTTCTGCTGGTAGTGTCTTGTCTTTGCTGTTCGTGACAGTAACAGGGTCCCCTGACCTTCTCTAGAATGAGTGATTGGTTTGAAAGAGCAGGGGCTAGCAGGATTGGGTAGTAATTCGAGCTTATAGATTCTTCCATCTTTTCTGGTATTTATATGCTGTGTTTGCAGGGTGTTGTGCTTCTTTGCTCATTGTGCACTGCCACTACACTGTTTTAATCCATTGTGAGATATCTCAGTTGTATTATTTCCCTTTCCTGTGTAACTTGACCTCCTCCCTTGCAACTACTGTGATTTTATCCAGCCCTACTCACACCTATAAGTACTCTATTTTGATACCATCCACTCTACAGTGGCGGCTGGTGACTTCAAATCAAAGGGGGGGGGCTGCAGGAGCCAGCTGAATGGGTGGGGTCAAGGGGAAGGGGTGTGGCCAACCAGAAAGGGGAGGAGCTATGCTCAAAACCACAAAAACTAACTTTAATTAAATACACTCCCCTGGGTGGCATGGCAAACCATCATTATGAGAGTCCAATCAAGACAAAAATAAGTGTAGAAGAATAAAAATATTTCAATGCATTGGCTGCATGACAGCTTACTTAATATCTAGATGGAAACAAAAGGTTGTGAGGCATGAAAAAATAAATTACTTTTTAAATACATTACTGGAATGCCAGTCAAAATCAAGTACAAGCAAAACCAGAAGCACTCAACTCAAACCACTTCTCCTTGCACTGCAGTTCTAATTATAATTTATATTCAGCTTTATTAAAGTGCCAAGTAACATGCTGACAGTAGAAATCTCTGTGATGCCCCAACTTGTAAAAATGTTTCTTATCCAAAAAAGACCTGCTGCCTGACAACTATCTACTTGTTTCATGGGGAAAACATGTAAGTAAAAAATGAAAAGCAAACAAAAAACAAGCTCAAGATACATTGCTTAAAGGATTACTGTACAGGTTATGGACCACACATGATTGGCATTCTGTATAGTTTACGGGTAAAGTCTGTAGAGATGACTGGAAGTCTCCAACAAGTGTAATGAACTTTTTAAAATAATGGAATCCTGTCCTTTAATACCCAAGGCTTATACATTATCTAGTCAAGTATTCTCTGCATGGCAACAACAGAAAGGCTTTCAATGTTGGCAATTCTTTAACAGTATGCTTATTAAAGCTTACTTGCATCTTATGATCTCAGACAAGCTTACATTATGGTCATTAAAGCATTGCTACTTAAACACAGAGCAACAGGCACTTTGAGTAATAAGCATAAATCAACAGTACAAAAATATGACAGATACCAGACCTTTCTGCAAAATCAAGGACAGATGAAAAGCCACTGTAGTACTTGTGTCTGCCTTGGATGGGGGGGGGGACACTGCACATTTACACTGCATAACTACTCCTTGCCTTGCTTGGACACATCCAGAGTCAGTACATGGTGGAGTGGGTTGCAACAAGTATGTCACAATTTGAAATGTCTCTGGCTGACTGTGATGGCCCTGACACGTGTCATACCTCTCAACCTCAGAGCACGAAATCGGGACAAAGCCATACACAGAAGTGGGACAAATGCCCACAAATAAGGACAATTTTTAAATATTGCTCTAATAAGCTTAGAAAGATAATAGAATAGGTCTTGCATTAGTATGACTTTTCTGAAGGGTATACAATCTGAAACTCAAATGTCTGCCATTATTTTCTAACTTCCGTCTTTAGTGATTTGTCACTAATTTGCCAAAAAACACAATTTTAAGAAAAATGGACCGAATGTGATGCAAAAATATAAAATAGCCACACAATACAGCTGGGAATCTGTCAAAGAAGGGACACTTTAATATTAGTACTGCTAACTTGAGCAGCTGACAAAATAAAAATCTGCATGCATTTCAAGTAATCTATAACTTTGATTATTACAGTTATTTCTTAATTGTAAACCCTCCATGTTTTCTTCCAAAATTGCTATTTTGCGAAGGGATTATTAGGGGGATGAGCAACATTTTAAGCCAAAATCGGAGACAGTTGAGAGGTTGGCTATGCCTAATTCTATAAAGCAATTTATTTGCATGTACCTCTCAACCTGTTAATGCAGTAAATCTGAACAAGGCCAAATATACTGGGGGAACATATAAACAGTACTAAAAATTGCTCTTGCATAAATTGAGACAGTTGATAGAATAACAGTTCTTACTTTAGCATGCATTTTTCTGAAGGTTATGAAGTCTGAAACTCAGTGTATCATTATTTAGTGACTTAATTTCTAAATGATTTGCCAGAAAACTACAAATTTTAAGAACAACAAACCAAAAATAAGAAGCAAAAATCTATTCATTCTTTGAAAATCTGGACAGTTGGGAGGTATAGTTCAGCTGGGCCTGACTGAGTTTGCTGCCCTTCCCCCATGACAAAATCACGGTTGAAGAGCCTCTGCAGCCATTCCTATGAACCATTACTTGGCTATTTCACTCCATTTACCATAAACACTAATGTGCATACTGTTTTACTTGTATGATGAGTTGGACTTCATTTGAAAGTTTTATTTTGTATTTTACAGCACAAAGTCATCTACTAAACAAAGCAATGCAGTCTCACAATGAAAACTTAGCATTAAAACTTCTCTGCTCTTGAAACTCACATTCATTGAAACAGCATTGAAACCCACATTCAAAGAAAATACATTTTGCCAGTGGCAGATAAAGATTAATTTTGGGCTGTTTTCAAATCATAGGCCCCTTGCATATGAAACATACATGTGCTCTTTGATATACCTTCCTCATTGTACTAAATTATATTCCTTATACAATATATTACAGTTGTTAGAGGGCGTTTTAAATTTGTTTTGAACATTTTTCCAGTAAACAATGAAACAAAATGCATGCACCCATAATGTCAAAACTGCCCAGTTCAGAACATTTATCATAAAAGTCTACTCGGACTTCCGCAGTCCACCATTATCAGTAAATATGCACAATTCTACAGTCCACCATTATCAGTAAATATGCACAATTCTACAGTCCATTATCAGTAAATATGCACAATTCTACAGTCCATTATCAGTAAATATGCACTATTTCTGAAGAAGTAAAAGTCATCTAAATAATTCCACATTAAAGAAATCTGTAACTAATGAAGAGGTTGCTGCTAGCAAACACCTTTATATTTCATGGTTTCATCGAAAAATAAAGTGCCTGTTGCCCCTCAGGAATAAATTGCCTATATTACATTAGAAAAATGATAAGCTAGTAATATTGCAAGAGGAAATGGATGGCAAACTGATAACGAACTCATAGTTAGTATCTTCACCAAGGAGAACATTCTCAGTACACCAGCATCCACCCCTTGTGGGAGTAGAACACACAGCCTTCTGCATCAAAGACAAGTACACAACTTGTTGTGCAATTAACAAGGCAAACCAACTTCACTTAAGCAGCACTAAACTTCTGTTCGCCTGCAGCTCTCAGCTCCTTGTAAAATCTACTCAATACTCAACTTTGCAGCACAGGAAAACTGGAAAAAGCCAAAATGTATTGGGAGGGGGTCAAAAGCCCAAAAAACAGGGACACAAACATTGCTTGTATAATCTTGGAAAGTTGCTAGAACCAGACATTTTACTGCCAAGCTCCCTGTGCAAAACAGAGCAACATACCACTATGCCAAATCAGCTGCTTTGTAAAAGAGGAAGACTGAAACTTAAATGGCTATCATTTAGTGAATTCAGTTCTCACCATAGCTGTCAACCTCTTAGTACAAAACACCTGGACAAACCCAGTAATGAGGGAATACAGCCCTCAAACATTCAGTGAATTCAGTTCTTGCCATAGCTGTCAACCTTAGCACAAAAGACCTGGACGAAGCCAATAATGAGGGAATGCAGTCCCAAAAATAGGGACAAATTTCAAATATTCATCTTATAAACTTAGAAAATTGCTAGAATAAAAGGTTGTGTTACTATGTATTTTCTGAAGAACATGAAGTCTGAAATTCAAATGCCTGTCAATTTTACTGCTGACAGAATAAAAACAATTTTCAGCAGAGACCCAGGGAGAAATACTGCAGACACGTCTTTGTAAAATGACAGGGCACCAGAGCTAATCCACACAAACACAGGGAGGAGATGCAGACTCCACACAGAAGGCACCTCAGCCAAGAATCAAACCAGAAAACCTATAGCTGTGAGGCAACAATACTATCACTGCACCATCAAATATGCAAGGAATTAAACATTCAGAAACCTGAAGTCTGAAATTCAAATGCCTGTCAATTTTATTTAACATTTGTTAATCAGGACAGTCTGACTTGGAACAAAAAAAAAATTCAGCAGAGGCCCAGGAAGAAATAATGCAGACATGTTTTTGTAACATGGGAGGACACAAAAGCAAATCCACACAAACACAGGGAGAAGATAAAGACCCCACAAAGAAGGCACCCCAGCCAAGAAGCAAACTTGAGAACCTGCAGCTGTGAGGCAACAATGCTACAACTGCCCCATCAAATATCAAGCATTACAACATTTACAAACCACAGATATAATGAGGAACAGATCAGATCAAACATGAGGCAAAAATCTGCAGTTTTTTTTTTTCACAAATTTTGGTGGGTAAGGAATTAAGGTCTTTAAAACCTGCATACAAGGTACAGGATTCAAGCCTGAGGTATTCCCTACCACACACACAAACACCTGTAGTAGCAAGCCACAAAAACTAAATATACTGCATTGGGTGCCAAACAGTTGTCATGAGAGTCCAATCAAGACAAAATGAAGTGTAGAAGAATAAAAATATTTCAATGCATTGGCTGCATGACAGCTTAATATCTAGATGGAAACAGAAAAGGTTGTGAGACATAAAGAAATAAATTACTTTTTTTTAAATACATTAATGGAATGCCAGTCAAATTAAAGTATAAGAAAAACAAGCAGCACTCAACTCAAACCACTTCTTGCACTGCAGTTCTAATTATAATTTATATTCAGCTTTATTAAAGTAACATGCTGAAAGTAGAAATCTCTGATGCCCCCACTTGTAAAAATGTTCCTTATCCAAAAAAAGACCTGCTGCCTAACAACTACTTGTTTCATGGGGAAAACATGATCAAAGTAAAAAATGAAAAGCAAACAAGAAATAAGCTCAAGATACATTGCTTAAAAGGATTACTGTACAGGTTATAGACCACACGACTGGCATTCGGTTTTTGGTTAAAGCCTGCAGAGATGACTAAGTCTCCAAGTGTAATGAGACTCTTAAAATAATGTAATTCTGTCCTTTATTACAAACACTGGCATATGCATTTCAATACCCAAGGCTTATACATTATCTAGTTAAGTATTCTCTACATGGCAACAGAAAGGCTTTCAATGTTGGCAATTCTTTAACAGTATGCTTATTAATGCTTACTTGCATCTTGCAATCTCAACCAAGCTTACCTGATGGTCATTAAAGTATTGCTACTTAAACACAGAGCAACATGCACTTTGAGTAATAAGCATAAATCAACAGTACAAAAAATATGACAGAAACCAGACCATTCTGCAAAATTCAAGGACAGATGAAAAGCCACTCTAGTACTTGTGTCTACCTTGGATGGGTGGGATTCTCTGCACATTTACACTGCATAACTACTCCTTGCCTTGCTTCGACACATCCAGAGTCACTACATGGGGAGTGGGGTGCAACAAGTATGTCACAGTTTGAAATGTCTCTGGCTTACTGTGATGGCCCTGACACATTTGTCATACCTCTCAACCTCAGAACAAGAAATCTGGACAAAGCCATACAAAGAAATGGGACAAAGGCCCAAAAATAAGGACAATTTTAAATATTGCTCTTATAACCTTAGAAAGCTAATAGAAGAGGTCTTGCATTAGTATGAATTTTCTGAATGGTATGAAATCTGAAACTCAAATGTCTGTCATTATTTTCTAACTTCAGTCTTTAATTATTTGTCACTAATTTGCCAAAACACAATTTTATGAAAATGGACCAAAATGTGATGTAAAAATATAAAATAGCAACACAATACAGCTGGGAACCTGTCAAAGAAAGGACACTTTAATATTAGTACTGCTAACTTGAGCAGCTGACAAAATAAAATAATCTACATGCATTTCTGAAATAAAAGTAATCTGATTATTACAGTTATTTCTTAATTATAAACCCTCCATGTTTTCTTCCAAAATTGCTATTTTATGGAGGGATCATTAGGGGAAGAGCAACATTTTGAGTCAAAATCAGGGACAGTTCAGAGGTTTGGCTATGCCTAATTCTATAAAGCAATTTATTTTCATGTACCTCTCAACCTGTTAATGCAATAAATCTGACAAGGCCAGATATATTGGGGAACATATAAACAGTACTAAAAATTGCTCTTGTATAAACTGGGACATAAATCTGGACAAGGCCAAATATATTGGGGGAACATATAAACAGTACTAAAAATTGCTCTTCTATAAACTGGGACAGTTGATAGAACAGGTCTTACTTTAGCATGCATTTTTCTGAAGGTTATGAAGTCTGAAACTCAGTGTGTCATTATTTAGTGACTTAATTTCTAAATGATTTGCCAGAAAACTACAAATTTTATGAGGAACAAACCAAAAATAAGAAGCAAAACATCTATTCATTCTTTGAAAATCTTGACAGTTGGGAGGTATGGTTCAGCTGGGGCTGACTAAGTTTGCTGCCCTTCCCTCTCACAAAATCACGGTTGAATGGAGCCTCTGCAGCCATTCCAATGATCCATTAATTGGTTATTTCACTCCATTTACCATAAACACTAATGTGCATACTGATTTACTTCTATGATGATTTGAACTTCATTTGAAAGTTTTATTTTGCATTTTACAGCACAAACACTAAGACATAACAATGAAAACTTAGCAGTAAAACTTCTCTGCCCGTGAAACTCACATTCACTGAAACAACATTAAAACCCACATTCAAAGAAAATACATTTTACCAGTGGCAGATAAAAATTAATTATGGGCTGTTTTCAAATCATAGGCCCCTTGCATATGAAACATACATGTGCTCTTTGATATACCTTCCTATTGCTTTGAACATTTTTCCAGTAAACAATGAAACAAAACATAATGTCAAAACTGCCCAGTTCAGAACATTTCCATCATAAAAGTCTACTCAAACTTCTACAGTCCACTATTATCAGTAAATATGCACAATTCTACAGTCCACCATTATCAGTAAATATGCACAATCTCTGAAGTAGTAAAAAGTCATCTAAATAATTCCACGTTAAATAAATCTGTAACTAATGAAGAGGTTGGTGCTAGCAATCACCTTTACATTTCATGGTTTCATCGAACAATAAAGTGTCTGATGCCCCTCAGGAATAAATTGCCTAAATTACATTAAAAATAAGCTAGTAATATTGCAATAGGAAATGGATGGCAAACTGATAACAGGCTCATAATTAGTATCTTAACATTCTCAGTACACCAGCATTCACCCCTTGTGGGAGTAGAACCAACAACCTTCTGCATCAAAAGCAAGTACACAGCCTGTTGTGCTATTAGCACTAAACTTCTGTTCCCTGCAGCTCTCAGCTCCTTGTAAAATCTGCTCAATACTCAACTGCATCTCAACTTGCAGCACAGGAAAACTGGAAAAAGCCAAAATGTATTGGGTGGGTCAAAAGGGCAAAAACAGGGACACAAACATTGCTTGTATAATCTTGGAAAGTTGCTAGAACCAGACATTTTACTGCCAAGCTCCCTGTGCAAAACAGAGCAACATACCACTATGCCAAATCAGCTGCTTTGTGAAAGAGGAAGACTGAAACTTAAATGGCTATCATTTAATTAATTCAGTTCTCACCAAAGCTGTCAACCCCTTAGCACAAAACACCTGGACAAACCCAGTAATGAGGGAATACAGTCCTCAAACATTCAGTGAATTCAGTTCTTGCCAGAGCTGTCAACCTTAGCACAAAAAACCTGGACAAAGCCAATAATGAGGGAACACAGTCCCAAAAATAGGGACAAATTTCAAATAGTCATCTTATAAACTTAGAAAATTGCTAGAATAAAAGGTTGTGTTACTATATATTAAAGTTGTTTTACTATGTATTTTCTGAAGAACATGAAGTCTGAAATTCAAATACCTGTTAATTTTACTGCTGACAGAATAAAACAATTTTCAGCAGAGACCCAGGGAGAAATACTGCAGACACGTCTTTGTAAAATGGCAGGATACCAGAGCAAATCCACACAAACACAGAGATAAGATGCAGACTCCACAAAGAAGGCACCTCAGCCAAGAATCAAACCACAAAACCTATAGCTGTGAGGCAACAATACTATCACTGCACCATCAAATATGTAAGGAATTAAACATTCAGAAACCTGAAGTCTGAAATTCAAATGCCTGTCAATTTTATTTAACATTTGTTAATCAGGACAGTCTGACTTGGAACAAAAAAAAATTCAGCAGAGGCCCAGGAAGAAATAATGCAGACATGTCTTTGTAACATGGGAGGACACAAAAGCAAACCCACACAAACACAGGGAGAAGATACAGACCCCACAAAGAAGGAACCCCAGCCAAGCCAACAAAGAAGGAACCCCAGCCAAGAAGCAAACTTGAGAACCTGCAGCTGTGAGGCAACAATGCTACAACTGCCCCATCAAATATCAAGCATTACAACATTTACAAACCACAGATATAATGAGGAACAGATCAGATCAAACATGAGGCAAAAATCTGCAGTTTTTTTTTTTTCACAAATTTTGGTGGGTAAGGAATTAAGGTCTTTAAAACCTGCGTACAATGTACAGGATTCAAGCCTGAGGTATTCCCTACCACACACACAAACACCTGTAGTAGCAAGCCACAAAAACTAAATATACTGCATTGGGTGCCAAACAGTTGTCATGAGAGTCCAATCAAGACAAAATGAAGTGTAGAAGAATAAAAATATTTCAATGCATTGGCTGCATGACAGCTTAATATCTAGATGGAAACAGAAAAGGTTGTGAGACATGAAGAAATAAATTACTTTTTTTTAAATACATTAATGGAATGCCAGTCAAATTAAAGTATAAGAAAAACAAGCAGCACTCAACTCAAACCACTTCTTGCACTGCAGTTCTAATTATAATTTATATTCAGCTTTATTAAAGTAACATGATGAAAGTAGAAATCTCTGATGCCCCCACTTGTAAAAATGTTCCTTATCCAAAAAAAGACCTGCTGCCTAACAACTACTTGTTTCATGGGGAAAACATGATCAAAGTAAAAAATGAAAAGCAAACAAGAAATAAGCTCAAGATACATTGCTTAAAAGGATTACTGTACAGGTTATAGACCACACGACTGGCATTCGGTTTTTGGTTAAAGCCTGCAGAGATGACTAAGTCTCCAAGTGTAATGAGACTCTTAAAATAATGTAATTCTGTCCTTTATTACAAACACTGGCATATGCATTTCAATACCCAAGGCTTATACATTATCTAGTTAAGTATTCTCTACATGGCAACAGAAAGGCTTTCAATGTTGGCAATTCTTTAACAGTATGCTTATTAATGCTTACTTGCATCTTGCAATCTCAACCAAGCTTACCTGATGGTCATTAAAGTATTGCTACTTAAACACAGAGCAACATGCACTTTGAGTAATAAGCATAAATCAACAGTACAAAAAATATGACAGAAACCAGACCATTCTGCAAAATTCAAGGACAGATGAAAAGCCACTCTAGTACTTGTGTCTACCTTGGATGGGTGGGATTCTCTGCACATTTACACTGCATAACTACTCATTGCCTTGCTTCACACATCCAGAGTCACTACATGGGGAGTGGGTGTAACAAGTATGTCACAGTTTGAAATGTCTCTGGCTGACTTGTGATGGCCCTGACACATTTGTCATACCTCTCAACCTCAGAGCAAGAAATCTGGACAAAGCCATACAAAGAAATGGGACAAAGGCCCAAAAATAAGGACAATTTTTAAAATATCGCTCTTATAACCTTAGAAAGCTAAAAGAGGTCTCGCATTAGTATGAATTTTCTGAATGGTATGAAATCTGAAACTCAAATGTCTGTCATTATTTTCTAACTTCAGTCTTTAATTATTTGTCACTAATTTGCCAAATACACAATTTTATGAAAATGGACCAAAAATGTGATGTAAAAATATAAAATAGCAACACAATACAGCTGGGAACCTGTCAAAGAAAGGACACTTTAATATTAGTACTGCTAACTTGAGCAGCTGACAAAATAAAATAATCTACATGCATTTCTGAAATAAAAGTAATCTGATTATTACAGTTATTTCTTAATTATAAACCCTCCATGTTTTCTTCCAAAATTGCTATTTTGTGGAGGGTTCATTAGGGAAGAGCAACATTTTGAGTCAAAATCAGGGACAGTTCAGAGGTTTGGCTATGCCTAATTCTATAAAGCAATTTATTTTCATGTACCTCTCAACCTGTTAATGCAATAAATCTGGACAAGGCCAGATATATTGGGGGAACATATAAACAGTACTAAAAATTGCTCTTGTATAAACTGGGACATAAATCTGGACAAGGCCAAATATATTGGGGGGAACATATAAACAGTACTAAAAAATGCTCTTCTATAAACTGGGACAGATGATAGAACAGGTCTTACTTTAGCATGCATTTTTCTGAAGGTTATGAAGTCTGAAACTACGTGTGTCATTATTTAGTGACTTAATTCCTAAATGATTTGCCAGAAAACCACAATTTTTTATGAGGAACAAATCAAAAATAAGAAGCAAAACATCTATTCATTCTTTGAAAATCTTGACAGTTGGGAGGTATGGTTCAGCTGGGGCTGTCTAAGTTTGCTGCCCTTCCCTCTCACAAAACCCTGGTCGAATGGAGCCTCCCTGCAGCCATTCCAATGATCCATTAATTTGTTATTTCACTCCATTTACCATAAACACTAATGTGCATACTGATTTACTTCTATGATGATTTGAACTTCATTTGAAAGTTTTATTTTTGCATTTTACAGCACAAACACTAAGACATAACAAACTTGGCATTAAACCTTCTCTGCCCTTGAAACTCACATTCACTGAAACAACATTAAAATCCACATTCAAAGAAAATACATTTTACTCGTGGCAGATAAAAATTAATTCTGGGCTGTTTTCAAATCATAGGCCCCTTGCATATGAAACATACATGTGCTCTTTGATACACCTTCCTATTGCTTTGAACATTTTTCCAGTAAACAATGAAACAAAACTGTCCAATTCAGAACATTTCCATCATAAAAGT
The DNA here is from genome assembly GCF_019279795.1 of Protopterus annectens. Taxonomy (NCBI): domain Eukaryota; kingdom Metazoa; phylum Chordata; order Ceratodontiformes; family Protopteridae; genus Protopterus; species Protopterus annectens. The sequence goes on from NC_056728.1 coordinate 272,068,615, forward strand.
CTACTCAAACTTCTACAGTCCACTATTATCAGTAAATATGCACAATTCTACAGTCCACCATTATCAGTAAATATGCACAATCTCTGAAGTAGTAAAAGTCATCTAAATAATTCCACGTTAAATAAATCTGTAATGATGAGGTTGGTGCTAGCAATCACCTTTACATTTCATGGTTTCATCGAACAATAAAGTGTCTGATGCCCCTGTGGAATAAATTGCCTAAATTACATTAAAATAAGCTAGTAATATTGCAATAGGAAATGGATGGCAAACTGATAACAGGCTCATAATTAGTATCTTAACTTTCAGCATTCACCCCTTGTGGGAGTAGAACCAACAACCTTCTGCATCAAAAGCAAGCACACAGCCTGTTGTGCTATTAGCACTAAACTTCTCTTCCCCTGCAGCTCTCAGCTCCTTGTAAAATCTGCTCAATACTCAACTGCATCTCAACGCAGCACAAGAAGTCTGGAAAAAGCAAAATTTATCGGGGTGGGTCAAAAGGGCAAAAACCAGGGACACATTAAACATTGCTTGTATAATCTTGGAAAGCTGCTAGAATAAAATGCTGTGTTACCACGGTACCACCATACATTTTACTGCCAAAGTCCCTGTGCAAAAAAGAGTCAGAGCATACCACTATGCCAAATCACCTGCTTTGTGAAAGAAAAATGCTGTGTTACCATCGTACATTTTACAGACAAGGTCCCTGTGCAAAACAGTCAAGAGCAACATACAACTACGCCAAATCAGCTGTTTTGTGAACGAGAGGAAGACTGAAACTTAAATGGCTATCATTTAATTAATTCAGTTCTCACCAAAGCTGTCAACCCCTTAGCACAAAACACCTGGACAAACCCAGTAATGAGGGAATACAGTCCTCAAACATATTCAGTGAATTCAGTTCTTGCCATAGCTGTCAACCTTAGCACAAAAAACCTGGACAAAGCCACTAACAGGGTATTACAGTCCCAAAAATAAGGAAAAATTTCAAATAGTCATCTTATAAACATAAAAAATTGCTATAATAAAAGGTTGTGTTACTATATATTTATTGCTAGAATAAAAAGTTGTTTTACTATGTATTTTCTGAAGACTATGAAGTCTGAAATTCAAATACCTGTTAATTTTACTTCTGATGGAACAAAAACAATTTTCAGCAGAGGCCCAGGGAGAAATACTGTAGACTCGTCTTTGTAAAATGGCAGGATACCAGAGCAAATCCACACAAACACAGAGATAAGATGGAGACTCCACAAAGAAGGCACCACAGCCAAGAATCAAACCACAAATCCTGTAGCTATGAGGCAACAATACTGCCACTGCACCATCAAATATGTAAGAAATTAAATATTCAGAAACCTGAAGTCTGAAATTCAAATGCCTGTCAATTTTATTTAACATTTGTTAATCAGGACAGTCTGACTTGGAACAAAAAAACAATTTTCAGCAGAGGCCCAGGAAGAAATAATGCAGACATGTCTTCGTAACATGGCAGGACACAAAAGCAAACCCACACAAACACGGAGAAGATACAGACCCCCACAAAGAAGGAACCCCAGCCAAGAATCAAACCTGAGAACCTGCAGCTGTGAGGCAACAATGCTACTACTACACCATCAAATATCAATTAAACAGACCCCACAAAGAAGGAACCCCCAACACTGCTACTACTACACCATCAAATATCAAGCAAACGACCCAACAAAGAAGGAACCCCAGCCAAGAATCAAACCTGAGAACCTGCAGCTGTGAGGCAACAATGCTACCACTACACCATCAAATATCAAGCATTGCAACATTTATAAACCACAGATATTATGAGGAACAGATCAGATCAAATATGAGGCAAAAATCTGCAATTTCTTTACAAATGGTGGTGGGTAGGGAACTCAAGTCTTTAACACCTGCATACAGGGTACAGGGTTCAAGCCTGAGGTATTCCCTACCACACCACCATGAGCACCTGGGGCATTTTCTCACACACACACACACACACACACACACACACACACACACACACACACACACACACACACACACACACACACACCAGTCCATTCAAATAGGCATTCATTCACACACTTCCCTAACATTCTAAACAATAATTAACACATTTATCTGTCCTTGCTGCCCATTCTCCATAATGTAATCCAAATGCCCGCGCAATAATCCACAGTCCTGCGAGATTCCCGCGATCCAACCCCTAATCCACAGTCCCGATGAGAGAGAGACGGACTGCTGCTGTTGCAGTCCGGCCCCGACGCATTTTCCCAGCGAGTCTGTGCACTTTAAAAGTGCACAGATGTCTCCTATGTTTCCCTACCTGGACTGCCAGACTGCCTGGAGCATGCGCAGTAGACTCGCAGTAGTCTGGACTACTGCGCATGCGCGAAGTCCGCAAATTTAAAAAAATTTTTTTTTCTTTTTTTTTGTTGAGGGGGCTGCAGTCCGGCAGTCCAATAGAACGGGCCGCCCCTGCCACTCTACCATCCTTTACCTCTCTTCCACAAATTCCGACAACCATGGACAGACAATTTCGTGTGGTTTCTCCTGCTAGTCTTGATATGGGTATCCTGACATGGGCAACACTCTTCTTCTACCACCTAGGAACACAATACATGAGAGATGCAATTACATTAAATACCTAGAATCATTGTTGTCTCAATCACAAGCCAGTACATCTGGCACTGAGAAGGTTGTCTGCACAAACACCACAAGCACCACACCTCTAACACCACCCACACCTGTACAGTACATTCCTACATATGTGGAGGTTCTCAACAAAAACATACATAAACAAGAGAGACCTCCGAAGCAAAAGCACACATGCACATCACAACCCACTTCCCCACGTACCACACATAGCACACATGGTTGTGTCTCACAGCCTCTAAGGCTCAGCCACAAACCCAACATACTAGTCATAGGAGGCTCTATTGTGAGACACACAGATGGGCCCCTCAGCAGGCTAGACAAGGGGAAAGTCACAGTAAGTTGCTTGTCAGGTGCTAGAAATCAGCCATATCACTCACGCACTCAACTCTCTCAAGGTACTGTTATGACTGTCATAGTCCATGCTGGTGTGAATGACTTGATATGTTCCTCTCTGGACTACATGGAGAGAGACATGATTGAGCTCGTTGAATGTATGTCACAGGCAGTATGTCCCTAGCCTTAAGTGGCATCCTACCATCACCCAAAATGATGCCTCACTACAAACAGAAAATGACTGACTAACAATTGGCTTAGTTTCTGGTGTCATTCCAAGGGGATCCAATACCTGACAGCCTGCAAGGACATGACTGACAGACCACAATGCTTTGACAGAGATGGCGTTCATCTGTCTCCCCTGGGCTTCAGGCTTCTAGTGAAGGCTTTTTCCTCCCCCATAGTGCCTTTTTAAGGCAAAGTCATAAGGACAAAATTACCAATGTGAAAAATTCTTCTAGATGAAATTTAAAGGTCATGCTGCTAAACACTAGGAGTCTTAACATGAAATTGAACTTATTGCAAGCATTCCTCACCCTGGAAGTTGCTGGCATTTGTGCAGTCACTGAAATCTGGTTGAAGATGCAGAGAACACCCCAGCCTTACCAGGTTACTTGTCCTACCATACTTCTGTTACCCCAAACAGAGGGATACAAAGACAAAGGAGGTGCAGTTTCAATATTTATCAAAAACATGCATACCTCCAGGCTGGTCAAACAGTATGATGCACAGGAGACACTCCAGGTGAAGTTAACTACTGACAAAACACCTATTCAAATCATAGCTACTTACAGACCCCCCCCCAACCATGACACAGGAGGCCCACTCCACCTATCTGGACTTATTTGAATCCATCAAGATTCAAGCATCTACCCTGATCCTGGGCAACTTAAACTACCCAACCATAGAGTAGAAGACTAACTGTAGCTCAAACATGAATGCTCAGAGATTCCTTGACTTTGTCAGTGCCAATGCATTGGATCAGCTGGTCAACCTCACAAGAGGTGAAAATATCCTGGACCTGGTACTAACCAACATGAATAGCCACTGTAGCATCCCTAGATCAGACAATAAAGCAATCACTTTCAAAGTCACCATCTCCCCTGACCACCACCCCCACCATGCCAGGGTTGAACAAAAAAAAAACTTTTCCAAAGCTGATTACTACCTCCTGAGAGCAGGTATAAGCAGATTTACAGCCACCACCCCTTCAGATGAATCAAGCACTAATGTCCAAACCTACAGCAAAAAAACTATATGAGCACCTATATAGCTGCATGGGCTCAGCAATACCGGACAAGGTCAAATCATCTTCCTCACGGAAGAGTAAACCTGTCTGGTAAACAGCAGCAATAAACAGACTCTATAATAAAATGAAATAATTGCTGTCCAGGACCAAGAAGGAGCAAGTGCCAAGTTGGAAGCAATCTCTCCTTTGTCTGAACAAACAAATAAGGTCACTGGTGAAATCCTTTGAGGCTAACTTTGAGTCCAATTTGGCTACATCCACCAAGGACAATCACAAGGCTTTCTTTGCTTTAGCTAAGCATATTCTTGAAGTTAGCTCAGAACATAGTCTTAAATTTATGGTATTGGAGCTTGATAGAATTGGCATGAGAGGGTGTGATAAGAGATTAAATAGATACTTATTTTGCAAACAATCAATGATAAAGGGCTTAATGACTTTGTACCTTTAAAACCGATTTTGCTGTTATGTAGTCTTAAGCATTAATATTTAAATGCATTTTTAATTGGATCTGAGGAAGCACCCTGTTTAGTTGTGAAAGTGCTTATCTTGTGTTTTTTCTTTTTTTTTATTAAAGTTTATAGTGTCCTAGTCTACCAACTGCCTGGCTGGTTTGTTTTTATATATATTTACAATTACAAAGGCCCACAACAGTTACTGGATGAATTCTGACTGCTGGAGGATTTGTGCATGAAGAATTTTTGAGCCCAAAGTAAAGTTTCCAAATGATTCAGACAAGAGGACTTTAAGAGAGGTTTTTATGGGGAGTAAGGTACACACAAACTCTCTAGTGCCCAAGTGTCTTCTGGAGAAAAACTTTACATATTGCCTATCCTTTGCTTATTACCAAATCAAAGTCATTATAACAGAACTGCAATAAATGTTTGAGAAAAATACCACAATAATGCATGTAACTTTGAAGCTTGGTATGTCAACAGTAGATTGCAATAGCATCCACAAGTTGAGATGAAATCTCCATATTTAGCTTCCGAGAAATCCTCATTGATAACATTTTCACACACTATATTAAATATGCTGTAAAACAAAGTTGCTCTTCAGTGTTAAAATCTTTAATAATAAAAATACTTTTCAATACTGCACTCTGTTCCTCAAAGCTTAAACTCAGCACAAAATCAGGTCGCAATGCTACATACTCTGACTTCATTAGCACTTTTACAGTGATCTTCATTGAACAAAAATGAAACTGAAATACGATGCTTCATCATTTCTTTCTTCCTTATTCCCAAGAATCCAAGCAACAGCATTTATGAAAAACAGCAAAATGTCACTGCAGTTTAGACAGAAAGGCCAATCAAGAGTAAGTGAATGTAACTGAAAATGCAAAATCCTGGCCAGTACCTCCCCATCCATGATAGGTAGTAGGAAGGCCGTCTTCCAGGAGAGGTATTTCAATTCTGTAGAAGTAGCATGTTCAAAAGGAGGTAAGGTTAGTTTTTCTAGAAAATAATTCAGGTCCCAAGGTGGCGTGGGAGGCCTTCTGGGAGGTCTGATATTAGAAGCCTCTCTGAGGAATTGCTTAATCAAAGGATGAGTGAAGAGGGGTGAGTCTGAATTGAAATAGGAAGACATGGCTGAGGCATGGATTTTAATAGAGGAGCAAGAGCGGCCACTATGGACCAACTCAGCTAGGTAATCCAAGATAAGGGGAATGGAAGGATGGTAGGTACTGGCCCCTTTGGACTGGAGCAGAATCTTTTCCATTTTCCTGCACTCCTTATTTAGGGGTGCCATCAAATAAGTCTGGCCTCTGTGATGATGTCTAGGATCCGTTTGCTTAACAGGGACTCCTTGTTCGCTTTTAAGGTATAAGCCATGCTGAAAGATTGAGAGTCTGTAAGTCTGGGTGCAGTATTTTCCCACTCCCCTGGGTCAAGAGGTCTGAGATCAGGGGATGCTGCTAGGGGGGGCCTGTAAGGTCAGGCTGTGCAGTAAGGGGTACCAATGCTGTCTGGGCCAATTTGGAGCAATGAGGACGGCCTTTGGTCTCTCCTCCCTTATTCCAATCAGTACCTTCGGAATAAGGGGCAGAGGAGGGAAGGCGTACACAAAGAGGAAGTTCCAGGGGAAGGTCAAGGCATCCACCTTCCATGCTAGGAGGTGACACTTCCTGGTACAGAACTTTTGTAGCTGGTAGTTGAGGTGCGAGGCAAAGAGATCCACTTCCGGAGTCCCCCACTTCTGAGTGATTTGCAGAAAGATTTCCCTGTGCAGCTGCCATTCGTGGGGGTCCAGTAAGTTTCTTCTTAGGTGGTCTGCCAGGGTGATGTTGAGCCCTGGAAGGTATAGAGCAATTGGGTGTAGACTCATGGATGTGGCTGTAAGCCACAGGCTCACGGCTAACTTGCACAGGGGGTAAGATTGGGTCCCCCCGTTTGTTGATATACCACATTACTGTGGTGTTGTCGATTTTTATAAGAAGCAGCCCTGGCCTTGAGATGGGGTTTGAAAGATGTCTTTCTGACTGATGTGCAAGTGAAGTTGCTGGGCATCCCAAAGACCTTAGGTGTACCTGCCTGCTAGGTGAGCACCCCAAGCAATGTCTGAGGCGTCGGTGGTGATGGCCTGGCCGGAAGGGCGGAGGATGGTGGGAAGACCTTTGTTCCTGCTACAGGCCTTTACCCACCAGAGGAAACTCTGCCCTTACACATGGTATCAGAGAGAGCGAGGTCTTTATGGACTGAGTGTGCTGGCACCAAAGGTTCTTTAGATACCACTGAAGTTTCCTCATGGCCAGAGGAATGAGAAGGATGCAAGATGCCATGTATCCCAGGGCTTGTAGGAACTTCCTCTCAGTGAGGTGACTTCTGGAAGTCAACTGGGTAAAGTAGAGAGGCAGGAAGCTCTGCTTTTCTGGGGATAGGAAGGCCATTTGGGTTGCTGTGTCTAGCAGAGCTCCCAGGAAAATTATCTTCTTGGTGGGGTTTGGCTTTGATTTCTTCTCTTGATGATGAATCCTAAGGAATTTAGGAGTGTTTTGACAAAGAGAAGGTCTTTGACTACCTTTTCTGTGCACTCTACCTGAATGAGGCAGTCGTCCGGGTAAGGGTAAATCTGTATATTTCTTTGCCTGCAGAATGCTAGGGCCGGGGCCAAGCATTGTTTTGAATACTCTGGGTGCAGTAGATAAACCAAAGGGCAGTGCAGAGAACTGAAAGTGTTGTGAGCCTGCTCTGAAACACAGGAATTTCCTGCATGATTCCCCAATGGGGATGTGGAGGTAGGCATCTTTTAGGTCTAGGGTAACTAGCCAAGCATTTTTGTTAGCACAGGCAGCAGCTGCTGCAAATTAAGCATTATGAATCTGGGGACCACTATGGAGGTGTTCAGAATGGATAGGTCCAGGATGGGGCGCCAAGTGCCCTCTTCTGCAATCAAGGAATAGTCTGGAATAAAATCCTTTGCCTGCTTGATCTGAGGGGACAGGTTCTACTGCCCCCGGGATACGAGAGTTTGTACCTGTTTCGATGCCTCTGCCCATTGATTTGGAGTTAAGTCCGGGTACCCTCTTGGAATTGGGAGTTCGCTGAAAGAGAATTTGTATCCCTGAAAAATGGTCTTTAAGACCCATTGGTCCTTTGTTACAGAAAGCCAATTGTCTTTGAAGAGGGAGATCCTTCCTCCTAGTTTTTGATGAGTAAAGGGAGGAAGGGGAGTCATTATGAGTATTTGCCATAGAAGGATGGCTTAGAACTCCCTGCCTTCGAGACAGAAGTGGATCATTGTTTGCTTCCCTGCTGTCCCTGGGATAGGGGCCTGGATGGTCTGTCCCTGCAGGGCTTACCTTGGCCCTGTCTGCTAGGTGCAGTGAAGGCCCAGTGCTTAGAGGGAAAGTTCCTGCTGAACCTGGGATAATGCATCTGAAATAAATCTTTTACTGTTTGCATAGATTTTGCTTTTTCTTCCATCTTTTTAAGCACTTCTTCTGCTTTTCCTCCAAACAAGTGGTCCTTATTTAGGGGTGCATCAATAAGTCTAGACTTAACATGATCAGGGAGACGTTGTTCCTTCAGCCACGCATGGCTCCTAATAATAGATCCCGTCACCGCTGCCCTGCTAGAGGCTTCTAGGGTGTCATATCCACATTGTAAGGAGTGTTTGGTCACTTGACTAGCAGAGTGCAGTAAATCTGCAAACTCTTGAATTGGCACAGTCAGGAAAGGTAGCAATTTTCTGTTTTAATAGTCCCAACGTATGTTGTTGATATTTTAACATATGGAAGGGACAACTGAGTGCTCCAATAGCCAAGGTTGCAGAGGTGTATACATTTTTACCCAATCTGTCCACAGCTCTGGAGTCCTTGTCAGAAGGAAGAGGATTCTTGGCCAAACTAGTCTTAGCTTCTTCTGGTCCCTGTGTAATGACCTCTGGGTCTGCAGCAGGATTTCAGTACACATATTTGTGAGACTCCAGTACTCTGTAGTACCAGTCAGGTTTACTGGGAGCAGGAGGGAGGCCATCAGGGGCTAAGCTGGATTCATGGAAAACATCATCCACCACTTCTAAAATGGGGGGTGGCCAGAGATCTGTGCTGGAGCAGGTCTAGAAACTCTCTAAGCCTTTTCGTACACTGCAGGAAGTCCTGGTATTCCCACTGGAAATGTTCCCTGAGCGAGTGAAGGGTTTCCCCAAAGGAAAGGTCCTCTGCAGGGGAGGCAGAAGGGATGCATTCCTCTGCATCTGAATCCTCATAAGCAATTAAGGGATGCTGTTCCTCTTCAAAAATGGAATAGCCAGATTCCTCAGAATCCCATTCTGTCATAATTTCTTGAGAAGGGTGCATTTTCCTTTTAGATGTTGTGGCCTGACTACCCTGGAAAAGGGAGACAAGATCCTCCTCCATTTTCAGCATTTGTGCTTGGGGTGGTGGAGTGGTAGCAAGATAGTGGCTAGAAGCAGATTTCCTAGGAGTGGCCTGGCTTCTAGGCCTGACAGAATCCGACGGTCTGAGAGAAACGGTAGTTGGAAAGAAGACATCACTTTCCGTCTAGATTAGGTAGTGTGAAAGGCCTCCTCTGAAGCCAGTGCCTGCATCGCAGCACCAGACCCAACCGAGGCAGAGGCATACCAAACTCCGAAAGGGTCTCGGTAGAGGCCTGCGGAGATATCAAATCAGGCATCAGGGGCTGCAAAAGCACCTCACTGAATTCCAGAGAACTGATGACCTGCTTAGTGGTAGCGTCTTCGGAAGGTTTAGCCTTGTGTTCTGTCTCTATCTTTATCTCTACATTTTTTCGGAATGTCCAGAGATTGTTGGCTGATTGACACCATATCAAAATGCGAAGATGGAACACAAAAATGACTGTTTACCAAAAGATCTCTATGGCAAATGATACTTGCATTAAAGAGGGCACAGAACCGACAACAGGGGACGTTGTGGTCTGGGCATAAACAAGTGACGCAGTAGGAATGGAAGTCTCGGTGTGGGATCTGCTTTCCACAAGCGAGACAATTGTTAACTTTTTTGGACATTGGTTAGTCAAGAAAAAACAATCCCAAACGTGGTACTTAGCTTTAGATGTTTTCACCTGAAAATTCAACTTCTGGTAGCGACCGACTGGCACTCGTGCGAACTGCTTCTGCTACGGGCTCCATGGCAAGAAAGACTAATGTAATGAAGTCAGCTGCCCTGCTTTATAGTACTGATGACCTGATGTCAGACTACAGGCGACTGCAGCCTACGCAAAAAAAACATAGACTCTGGTATTCAGGGCTACCACAGCAGGGATAACCCACAGGTGATGACTGCAACAGTGAAACATGAAGAATATCTATGCATCCACAATGATAGTTATTTCCATGCTGATTTACTATGTTATAAGCGCTTTGTGGACGATATGTTTCTCATACAGAATGGTTGTCCATCTGCACTGTTAGATTTTTGTACCTAAATTAGAAATGTCCACCGCATTCTTGAAATTTGATATTACTATGGCCAGTGACATGATTAATTTTTAAGATATTACAATTCTTCATAAAGATGGTGCATTTAACACCAAGATACATAAGAAAAATGTTCAGTCTGCCCGATATATGCACTACACTAGCATGCATCCTAGGTTTATGCATAAAAGTGTAGTGCGTAGTCAATTTTTAAGAGCTAGCAGACTGAACACCAATGATAATGATTTTATAGAACAGTTACAAGGTATGAATAATGATTTTCTGATAAGAGGTTACGATAAGGACATCCTTAGGAATAATGGGGAATATATTGTGGGACTTAGGATATTGGTGTGCCATATTTCTCTGAGCAGTATGGTAGCTACAGACAGGACAGACCCAATGCTAGCTTTAATACTCTAATTCGCAGATTGGCTGCATTATGAAATTTAACACCCATTCAGGCATGATTCAACAAATGCTACCGAAAAACTGATCTGATAAAAATACTACGGTCCCATGTCATAACTGTGTTTATTGCAGTTATATAAATATTAACAATGAATTTATTCATCCGGTTACAAATAAAGTGTTTAAATTTAACACATTTGCCACCTGTACAACTGCCAATGTGATATATCTTGCAAGTTGTAAATTATGTGCTTGTTTCTATATAGGCAAAACAAATCAAAAGTTAAGAGAGAGAATTGGGTCTCATCTCTCTGAAATTTGTAGAAATATTGAGACTAATGAACTTGGCAAACATATACGTCATTTTGGTATAGAACATTCATTCACTTTTAGGGTATTGCAAAAAAATTCTAAGTTAAAAAGAGGAGGAGATATTGTTAATAAGACTGAGTTATGTGAATATAAATGGATTAGTTATTTTAGAGCGGATAGATATCCGGGCTTAAATAATGTAAACAGCATCAAACCAGTTTTAAAAGAAAAATAAAGTTTTGTCTGATTGTATTGTTTGGTATTATTATTCTTTTGTATATATCCATATACTTTATACACTTTTTATTTTCTACTTTTTATTTCTAAATTTGGGCTGTTGTTTACATAATTAAATAAATGACTCACATAGTATTATTAATATTCTACAAAAGGGCCTTACAGAAACAGATGCTTGGTGCCAGAGCCATGGGCTCAAGCTCAATGCCAAGAAATGCATAGTTATCCCCTTTGGGGAAAAAAACATGTACCCGTGAATTACCACATAGGTGGCAGTACACTAAACACCGAAAGTGTGATGAGACTTCGGGACACAGGTGGACAGTGGTCTCACCTTCGATAACCACATCACCACAACAGTCAGGAAATCCTTCTATGTGGCACACATCACTAAGGGCTTTTCATCCAAATTAAAGGAGGTCATTGTCCCACTGTACTCATCCCTCATTAGACCCATTATAGAATACAATTCCCAGTTTGGTATGCATCTCTCAAAACATCTGCAACAACTGGAAAGGCCGCAGAAATACCTCACTAAGAGAATCACAAGCCTAAAGCAGATGCCCTATGCTGACCATCTACAAAAACTCCACCTACACACTGTTGCATATTGTCTACTCAGAGGCGATCTCTGCTTAACATACAAGGCCATGTCAAACCCAGAGCTGTTGGACATGCTACACTTAAAGAAATCCCACAGAGAGACACGCTCCAGGGATCTAAACCTTGTCATCACAATGAACAAAACGGGCTGGAGGGATAGGTTCTTGACCCAGAGACTCCCAGATTCTGGAACAGACTGCCCATACATGTCAAGCAGAGTGCCTCTTTGGTCCTCTTCAAAAGGAACCTTGATGATTGGATGGGAGATGGGAAATTCACCCTGGGGATCATGTCAGTTGCCCTACTAGACAGGGGTCCAGGGAAGTAAATAGTGTGGGAAGAAACAGCCAGGGAACTGTTATGGCTAGGCTTGTATAGACCCTAGGGCCGATAGATTATTGGCTCTTAGGTTGGTACTAGGCTATCATGTTGGAAGATAATTTGCACTGATTGGATGGTATTGTATTTAAAAATGGTTGTTTTTTTAACCCCAATATGTATGCACCGAGAAAGGACTGTTTGATTCGAAAGCTTTGCCTGTTTTTTTATTAAAGGTGGTTCTTATGGTCTGGATCCTTGACTTTTGTACTTTTGTGTTGATTTTAGTCTGTTGGATCCATTTGGCCACAATCTAAGTTTGTTTAGTTTTTTTTTTGTTTTTTTGTTTTTATTTATTGCCATTTCAATGTACCATGGGGGGCATAGGATAGAACCTACTGAGGAACCAGTGGCCATATAAGCGCCAAGAAGCTCTTTTTTTCCTAACATATAGAAACACACTCTATACCCTCAGCGGCTTCGTCTAACAGGTCCTACTGAACATATGCTGTTTATTAGTTCAGTACCCTCAATGCATGCTTGATAGAATCAAACATCTGCTTTCCTAAGCAGTTTACACAGTTTTGGTTTTCATGTCTGGAGGAGGAACTTGCCAGGCTAGAGGCATAGGTTTTATTCCTCATTATAACCTTTGACATTTCATCATAGGATGGATTCTTCAACAGGACAGAGTTCTTCAAGGTGGCAAAGAATTCAGTCTTCCCTGTGCAGAACTGAGGACAGTACGTGCAGATGTTTCCAGTTCTCCTTATCAAGTCTCTGAATGTGTCCACCATTGGGTAAAGCTACCAAAGACTGGTGTCCAGGGCCTGACCAAATTATTGTCCTGGGGCCATTCTCCCCTTTTCCCATATCTGGTATCCTTACAGTAGAGAAAGAAGAAAAGGACCTTATTTCTCATCCATTTCCATGGAATCATAGTCAAAGACAGTTTCTCATTCAGCAAACGGGGACAAAGGTTTACAGGGCCTCTTCTTTTTCACTGCCTCCTTGAAAGTGGAACATGAAGCTGTAGCTCTCTCTGGTGAGGACGGTCTTGCAGCCAATGTCTATTGAACCTGTAATCAGTGCAAAGAAGGTGGGCACTGCAAAGGGGGTTAGACAGACATGGCATTTTACTCTAACAGGAGTAAACCTGAAACCTACCTTGTTGCTAATTAGTTTGGGGGTATAAAAGTGACGGCTTGGAAATATCTTGAAGCCAAAAAACCTTCACTCAGCCTGCATTATGTGGGATGCTAAACTGTACTGAAACTGTATCTGCTACAAAGACCAGGCTGAGCTTCCCAATGCCTTGGGGCTGACAGCAGGGTCCTGATGCTGTGTAGTTCAACACCTGCTACAGTAAAATTTAGGCCTGGAAATGCCTTTGAGTGACTAGCACTGCAGAAGGAGCAATGCTAGGTAGCTGCTGCTGAAAGACAAAGCACATGGGCCCTGACTTGATACTACACTAGAGAGGCCAATGTCAAATAAATGAAAGTTATATACGTAGCATAAAGATAGGTGTGCAATACAATCTTCCTCTTCCCATGCAACATGAGGCAGACAGGAGTCTTGTCAATTTGGCACCTAAAACTTTCTCAAGCAACAAGACTTCTCCCCTTTACCCATAATCATGTGCAGAGAAGAACCTCTTTTCAAATGTCTGCAGGCCCACAATAAGGAATGAAAAGAATTCCCAAGAAGACAACAAAACTCTCAGAAGCAATTTCTGACCAAATAGAAAAGGTATGGGTGGTGGGCAACAGACCTGGTCTTACACTTTCATCATTAAAGTATAGAACTTTCATATGTTGTAGGACTAGTCCCTCTTCCTCTACACGTAGGACTATCCCAAGCTAATCATGACGAGTGGTTCCTAATAAAGGATATGTCAAAAGGTAGCACCCTCCAAGGGCAAGCTGAAGAGATCACAGAACTTTAAATGTCTTACAAAGGTACAAGGAGACATACCCAACCCCCTAATTAATGCTCTAACCCCCTAATTAATGCTCCAATATAACCTATGACAGGAGGAGAGCTATATAGGGCTATGACCCTAATTATTGCACAGCAGAAAGAAAACGTCAGTCAAAGATCAGGTCTACACCAACAAACTGTGTAAGAATGGGGGCAGTGCCTGACATTTCCTAGAAGTAGTGATGAGGATCACCGTGATGTAACAGCTGACAAAGATATTGCATTGCTGAGCAGCAAAGTATACATGCAAATAACTAGGGTAACACAAGGAGGTATTACCAAGAAAGCTGAAAGTTAAAAGCAAAGAAAGGGTACAGTGATAATTCTGTAAAACATACATAAGGCTACAGATGTGAAGGCTAATTAAGTTTCAGACAATATGACCATCAAGGAACATCCAGTATGGAGGCTAGGAGCATAATCTAGAAAAAGATAGAGGCAGCCAATGAAATAAGAACAGTTCCATGCTACTCTGCCAGATCCAGCAGACTAGCATGATTTGTGCTCGTCAGGTGGGGATTCAAGGGTCCCTTGTGAGGAGAGGAAAGGAAGCCGGACTCTCCCCAGTTGAAATGAAGATCACAGTAAGGTTGCTATTTATGTTCTGAAACTTGTTAACATGTAACTAGCTACTTACTTCATCATTTGTAGGCAGGTGGTAAAAGGAGATTGTGGATTAGAGAGAAGGAATTCATTGGACATCCTCAGAAGATAGAAGGATGACCATACAGTAGAATCTGCAAGGATTTATTAAATTTGTAATTGTCAACTGCACAAGGTCAAAGAAAATACTGGTTCTGCCCATGAAACCTCTAAATCATCTAGAGATGTACACGTGTACTTAGGCCTCCGTGGGGAGTTCTGTTCACAGTACATAAAGATAATATACCAAGTGAAGAACAGATATGTAGATTTGTCACTTCCAAAACATACTGAAGAAGTGCTGGACACCAGTAAAAAGGAGAACAACCTCCCAGTTACAACTGTAGAAATCACAGAATTAAGCGACAGTACATCTTTGCACATGTAAAGCCACTCATAAAAATGCTATACCAAATTGCTTACCGTCTACCTTGTTTTGGTGCTTGAACCTATCTTTTCTACATATGTTTATTAGTTATCCCAAATTAATACTTTAACTGGGGACAGAAAAGGTATTGTTTTCTTTTTTCCCCACCAATTACCCTTATAGCTAGGCTAGACTACAAACATTTACTGCACATGGTTAACTTGGTGCTCAAGATATCAATTCGTCTTCATCTACTATTTTTCTTGAACAAATACTAGGAGCCGAAACATTATTATATTCACTTATTCTTCACGGACATACCTTTAACCCTTGGTCATAATGAAAGGTAAGTGGAGTCAGTCTATACCCCTGTTGCCAGCCTTTTAGTGCTTGGTATACTCAGGCAAAGAAAGAAATGTCTGATGCTCACAATGATCTTTTACTTAGCTTCTCACTGTCTATTTGTGAGAGATGTAGGCATCTAGTCTAATCTGCGGCCACAAACAAACCCACCATGCAAGCATCACTCACTCGCACTACAATCTGCATATACCAAATTATCATATATTCAGGCACTAAAAAAATCCTTAACCAAGCCAAAACAGACAAGTCCCAGTGTAAAATGAGCACCACAACACCAGTGAGTCACCATAAAACAGTACATTGAAGACAAATTAAATCTTAGCAATCTTCAAACAGAAATAGAAATGTACTAGTGATCGGTGACTTCATACTTAGACACACAGATTCTACACTCATAAGGCTGGACAAACACAGGGTGACAATGAGCGGTCTCTCAGGAGCCAAGACTGCAGATGTTACAAGGGCCCTCAGGATCCTTAAAACAGATGAATAGTTTTATGGCATGGTGGTGGCTCACATTGGGGTAAATGACCTGGTACACAAAACGCTTAAGGATATGAAGACACATATGACAGAGCTTTCCATGCAGGTCAGAAATGCAGGAAAGACCCTAGTTTAGAGTGGAATAGTACAGTTTTGTACCTACCATAAATGTAGATGTTCGAGGATCCACATTGCTGCAGTCCTAACTATTGGGTAGTCCGCTGTCCAGTCGGCCCGAATACCAAAGTATATGGCTGACGTCGGTCACGCATGACCGACGTCATATCCTCAGTCTTTTCTTGCCCCAGATGTCAGAAGACCCTGAAAAGATAAGGCCAAAAACCAAAAACTCCCAACATATCTGCACCAAAATATATATATATATATATATACAAAATATACAAAATTAGCAGAATATAACCTCACCTACACAACCACCCCTAAACACAGAGGGGAAGGAGGGAGGGTAAATTGGACTGCAGCAATGTGGATCCTCGAACATCTACATTTATGGTAGGTACAAAACTGTACTATGTTCTTCATTCCACATTGCTGCAGTCCTAACGTAGAATCCCAAAGCAGAGGTAAGGGAGGCTGGCAAATCATAAGGAAGCAGGAGCTGATAACATGCCTTGCAAAATAGCTGTGGCAAAACCAGCCCTAGACTTAGAGTAGAGAGGAAGGTGGTAATGCTTAGAGAAAGTATGCACTGAACTCCAAGCAGCTGCCTCCAAAATATCCTTAGTTGCCACCCCCCTTAAAAAAGCTGTTGAAGTGGCAGTAGCCCTAGTGGAATGAGGCCTAATCCCAGCTGGAATCTCCTTGCCATGATGGGAATAACAAAATGCAATGCAAAACCCAATCCACCTAGAAATAGTTTGTTTTGACACAGGCTTGCCCTGAGAACTCAAAGCAAAAGAAACAAACAATTGCTGAGACTGCCTAAAATCCTTAGTCCTGCTCAAATAATAACGCAATTGCCTGTGTACATCTAAAGTGTGCAAAATCTTTTCCCCTTTATTTTGGGGATCTGCATAAAACGAGGCAAATGAATAGTTTGGTTTAAAGCCACACTAGAAACCACTTTAGGCATAAAGGAAGGATTAGTACGTAATGATACCCTATCCTTATGAAAATCAAAAAGGCTCAACCGCCATAAGGGCCTGCAACTCAGAAACCCTTCTTGCAGAAGTAATGGCCAACAAAAAAGCAGTCTTCCATGACAAGTATTTCAGTTCAGCAGTAGCTGCAGGCTCAAAAGGTTGTAGAGTAAGTTTCTCCAACACAAAATTGAGATCCCAAGCAGGAGTAGGAGCTCTGGGTCTTATATTCTTTGCCCCTCTAAGAAATTGCTTGAACAAAGGATGTGAAAACAATGGTGGGTCACAATCATAGTGAGCTGAAATTGCTGCAGCATGAATCTTAATGGAAGAGAAAGACAAACCTTTGTCCAATAACTCAGTAAGATATTGAAGAGCCACACTCAAATTAGGCTCTGAAATCTCCAAATTCTTTGCTGCAGTCCAAAATAAAAATCTCTTCCATTTTTCATGACACTTTCCTTGTACTAGGTCTTCTGGCTTCCATAATCACATTTAAAACCTGTTGAGGAAGTTGAGACCTGCTGTCTTTCAAAACAGAATATGCCAGGCTGTTAGATGAAGAGAGTGAAGCTTGACATTGAGCAGTCGACCTTCCTTCTGAGACAACAGATGTGGAATCAAGGGTAAAGGCCATGGAGGCTTCTTTACCAGACTCCTCAGTAATGGGTACCAGTGCTGCCGAGGCCAATCTGGAGCTATTAAAATCATCCTTGGCTTGTCTTGTCTGACCTTTAGAAGCACCTTTGGAAGAAGAGGCAGAGGTGGAAACGCATACACATGAAGATTTTTCCAACTGAAAGAAAGAGCATCCACTTTCCAAGCTGTGTGATGAAACCTCTTTGTGCAAAACTTTGGCAGCTGGTGGTTTAGTGGAGAAGCGAACAGATCTATGTCTGGAGTTCCCCAGGACACTGTCAACTTTTGAAATACATGAAGATCCAGTTTCCACGGGGGGGGGATCATGACTTGTCTGCTTAACACATCTGCTAAGGAGTTCTGTGCTCCCGGCAGAAACCTTGCCTGAAGAGTTTGCGCTCAGCTTGCAACTGTCTCCCATAAAATCATTGCTTGCCTGCACAATGGGTAAGAATGTGTTCCCCTTGTTTGTTGATGTACCACATGACAGTTGTGTTGTCTGTTAGAATCAACACCTGCCCTGGAAGAAGTAACTCCTTGAAAGCCATTAATGCAAACTGGACTGCTAACATCTCCTTCATGTTGATATGTAGATGCTGTAGTCTGGCAGGCCACTTGTCTTGTATCCACTTTCCATTTAGATGAGCTCCCCAAGCAATGTCTGAGGCATCTGTCGTTAGAATTTGACTCGCCTCTGGCCGGGTCACAGAGAGTCCCTTGTTTAGGTGACATTCCTGAGCCCACCACAAAAATTCCTTTTGAATGCAAGGTATTATTTGAATGACAGTGTCCAAATCCTGGCAGTGCTGTGTCCATACATTTTTGAGATACCATTGTAGCTTCCTCATATGCAGTTTGGCATTGGGAAGCACCAGAATACAAGATGCCATGAACCCTAAGGCTTGAAGGACTGTCCTTGCAGTCAGCCCGGACTGAAGGGATAGTTGATGGAAGTAACTGGAAAGATTCTTTTGTTTGTCCGGGGTTAAAAAGGCCATCTGGGCTGCTGTATTCAGTCTCACACCCAGAAAGCACATGTCTTGAGAGGGTACTAGACTGGACTTTATTTCGTTCACAGAATACCCTAGGCATCTTAGCACTGCTATGACATATTCCAAATGCTGTAGAAGGTCTTCCTTTTCTTGAGCCAGAATCAGGCAATCATCCAAGTAAGGATAGATTTGAATTCCTTTTAGCCTGAAGTAAGCTATCACTGGAGCCAGAACCTTTGTGAATACCCTGAGTAGATAAGCCAAAGGGCAATGCAGAGAACTGATAATGAGAATTTTACTTTCTGCAACTTAGTCTTATAGGCACATGAAGGTAAGCTTCCTTGAGATCTAAAGTTACCATCCAGTGATCCTTGCCCAGCAGAGGTAAAAGCTGTTGTAACGTCAACATTTTGAACTTGGGAATGTCCAAATAAGTGTTGAGGATAGATAAATCCAAAATTGGTCTCCACGTGTTCCCCTTCGGTACTAGGAACAGGCGAGAATAAAATCCTAGGCCCCTTTCTGGCACAGGAACCGGCTGAATGGCCCCTATTTGGAGTAACTGAGAAATTTGCTTGTGAGCCTCTTGTCTTTGTAGAGGAGGAATGTCTGGCATGCCTTTGAAAGGAGGCAAGGTATGGAAATAAAACCTGTAACCGTGGTGAATGATATCCAGAACCCATTTGTCTTGGGTAATTAAATCCCAATTTTCTTTGAAAAGAGACAGTCTTCCTCCTAGAGGTGCCGCCAGGCGAGAAGGTACTGGCAGCTGAAAAGGCAGGTCATTGGGTCTGCTTACGAAAGGACTGACCCCTGCCCTCACCAGAAGTCTGAGCAGGTGAACTCCCTGCCCTAGGCCTAAAAGCACCTTGAGCTCTGCCCCTACGTCTAGACCTACCCCTAGACTGGGAATCATAAGCAGGATAAGTCCATCCCTTAGCAGGCCAATTTCTACTAAACTTGGGAGGCTGCACCTGCAAAAAATCCTTAACAGTTTGCATAGACTTAGCCTTGTCCTCCATCTTCTTTAAAACTGCTTCCACAGGCGAACCAAACAACACATCAGACTGTAAAGGAGCATCCAAAATCCTTGTCTTAACATGCTCAGCTAAGTTCTGATCTCTCAACCAGGCGTGCCTACGAAGAACAGAACCAGTGGCAGCCACCCTGGAGGAGGCCTGCACAGCATCAAAACCACATTGCAAGGAATGTTTACCCACTTGTTCAGACACATGAACTAAATCCTGCAACTCTTTACACTCAATACCTTCCGCCAGAGCATCCACCTTAGATTTCAACTGTGAAAGAAGATAATTCTGATATTTTAACATGTGAAACTGACAATTCAACGCCTCATGGCTAAAGTGGAAGAAGTATACACTTTCTTTCCCCATCTATCCAAAGCCCTTGCCTCTTTATCAGGAGGGACAGGATTTTTAACAACTGAGGCCTTCACACCTTTAGGCCCCTGAGAGACAGTTTCGGGTCTGCCCTAGGACTCTTAGAAAGATACATGAGCTTCAGGCACCCTATAATACCTATCCGGTTTAACTGGGGCAGGAGGCAAAGAATCCAGTTCAGGGAGGCCTCTGCAAAAACATCTTCCACCACATTCAAAACAGGGGCTATAGCTAAAGGCCTGTGCTGCGGTAAAAACAAGAATTCCCTAAGCCTTTTCCTGAAATCAGAGAAATCTTGACCTTCCCATTTAAAATGCTCCCTCATGGAGTGCAGAGTCTCTGAAAATGAAAAATCCTCAGGAGGAAGCTGAAGGAGTAGAATCATCCACATCAGAATCAGAATAAGGAGGGTACTCCTGCAAGTCTTCAGAAGACTCAGAAGCCTCGAGCATCGCTCAAAACTCTCAAACTCAGATTCCACCCTAGGCCTCTTATCAGGAGGGGCATAGAACCCTTATCATAGTAATCAAATCCTCTGCCATTTTAAGCATATGTTTCTTAGGCAAAGACCCTGAAGTACTAGGAGAAACCCCACTGAAGCAAAACTGGCCTGCCCCTCAAAGAAGCCTTGGAAACAGAAGGGAGGCTCTGACCACCTTAGGAAGAGAGGGAAGAACAGCCACCTGAGAAGCCCCTCAGCCTGGCCTACTTCCTGAGAGGATACATCCTGTAACAGTAAAGTCTCTCCCTGAGACTCCAAAGAAACATCTGGCAAAACCTCCGGCTCCACCGAGCCCTCTAAAGAACCGACGTCTGGGACTGTCGGATCTTCCACTCTAGGCTTTGCTGTTTTGTCCTTGCGTTTTAGGAGCATCCGGCGGCATTTTATAATTACAACGTTTCCCAAACACTAACCTGGCACAGTCTAACCTTCTCTTAATAGTGCGTTTGTTAAATCTAGCACAAGAGCGGCATCCAACAACGTCGTGCTCAGGCCCTAAACAAGGTATACACAAAGTATGGTAATCCCTATGAGGTATCTGTTTCCCACAAGAAATACAGTTATTCACTTTTTCTGACATCCGGTTAAATACTGAGGCAAGAAAAACCAAAATATTGGGTAGCCAACTTTGATTCGGTCTGAAACTCTGGCTTCAGAAACTTTCAGAACGCCAACCTGCACTCGCAAAATTGCTTCTGCATCGGACCATGCGGCAAAAAGGACTGAGGATATGCCCTGACCGACGTCAGCCATATACTTTGGTATTCGGGCCGACTGGACAGCGGACTACCCAATAGTTAGGACTGCAGCAATGTGGAATGAAGAACATCCTTCCATTATCAAAAAATGACGCAGAGATAAAAAGAAAAATGACTGTTTTAACAGTAGGATAAACATTTAGTGTCATTCTAGTGGGATCAGTATGTGTTAGCATGGGATGGAATGCTTGACAACCATTCTTGCTTCATTAGGGATAATCTGTACCTTTCCTTCCAAGGTTTCTGCATATTGGCAAATGTTTTTGCAGCCCCTTTTATGCCTTTTAAGCAAAGTCTAGCTGACGAATCTCCCAACCTAACTTACAAAATAAAATCAACTGGTAAACCATGTCAAAGTGGCTGTACTTAATGGTAGATGTCTAAGCAAACTGCCAGGTCTTGAGGCCCTCATGCGTTTACAGCACATCCATGTATGTGTTGTTAAAGAAACCTGTTGTAAGTGACCAGACAGCACTTCCTCAACACCTGGGTTTTGTGCTTCCTACTCATTTAGACCTGATGGAAACTGTGGTGGTATATCCACATTTGTTACACACCACATTAACTTGAGATAGATACCTGCAAGTGACGCTTATAAAGATTAAAATCATGCAAAATAAGATCAACTATTAGTTCAATATTGATACAGAACCCCCTGCCCATGTCTTGGGGAAAGTCTCACAGCACTATTATATATTCTAGATGAATTTTCCTTAAGTAGGAATACGGTTATCCTAGGTTATTTTAACTACTCAATTATTACCTGGTGGATTTATATCACCCAACATAAAATCTTAGATTTTATAAAGAGAACCTCCTTGGTTAAGACTAAAAGAACCTAGTAGAGAACAGAATATACTGGACCTGGTCTTAAATGCAGCATTTGTATGTACAATCCACAAGGTATCCTGCTCACTGGTCATATCAGACCACAAATTAGCAGCCTTGTCAATCAGCATCTTCAAACCATCAGAAAAAATATCACAAATAATTTGAAATGTACAAACCTCCTACAATTCTATGATACAGTCTCTAAGTTAGAGACTAACAGTATTATTCAATATGGATATTGTAAAAAGAGCTAAACAGAAAAGTTCTACCCGCACCTGTGTAAATGTATTAAATTAGCAGTCCCAACTAATGGGGAGGTCTAAAATCAAATAGTTTACGAACGGTCGAAGACTATAACAACAATGTAATAAAAGGAAAAACAAAATCATAAACCTATACAGCATAGCAAATGACCCCCAAATTAAAGAGTCAAACAGCCACTAAACTAAAAAATGACAAGAGAAACACAAACATCCCATGAACTTAAATTAGCTATAGAGACCAAAGACAACCACAAATCCTTCTTATGTCAAAAATAAGCAATACCCAACATTACTCAGAGGTACTGACAATGATAACTAATGGCTAATAAATTTAGTGCTAACTTCACCCCAAAGACATCTATCTGAAACCCATGTATATCTGATGGAATCAAGCCATCAACAATCATGGCAGAGCATGTAATAAAGGTACTCTCCAAAAGGAAGAGTACCTCATTCACGGGGCCTGACAACATACCCAGTTTTATAATTAATAACACTTGGCAAGCATTAGTGGACTCGCTCTTCAACCTCAGCCAAGCAACTACCTTTGTCCCACAGGAGTGAAACACAGCTTTGCGATGCTATTCCATAAGGGTGTCCCCATCACACACCCCAAGAATTAGAAACCTACCTATCTAGTGCATCTTGTGTGCAAAGCTATGGAATGCATCATAACTGACCTAATTAACCAAGATATCACAAATCTTGTCAGACTAAACCTCTAACAGTTTGTCTTCATCAAAAGCAGATCCTTGTCCAATGAATCATCAGGTTGAAGACTGGAAAAGCTGTCCACACAGCACACCTCACTCTTACCAAGGTATCCGATAACATACCACATGTAAACAGAATAAACAAGTTGAAGGAGTTCCAAACTGACCAATATGTAGTTGGATAAACGATTGGTTTAGAGACAGGACTCGCACAGTAAGAGTAGGGGTACATCCTCAAAGAGCATGAAGGTGACCAGTGGAGCTCCACAGGAATCTGTGCTGGGACCTTTGCTGTTCAGAATCAACTTCACATGTCCACTTATCAAGCAAGGATCTTTGGTTAACAAAAATTGGCCAAAGGTTGTAAGACAGGAGTTGTCATTAAGTCCCCCCTCCAAACATACATGAATTCCAACCTGAGCTTATACCTGCAATAGCAGGTGTACTAAAAAATGAGCTAAAGTTCAATGGCAAAAAGTGAAACACTGTAGCATTTGATAAGCATCCTCCAGCTACAACTTCTAGCATAGGTAGCACACCACTTCAAAATGAAAAAGTCATGAGAGACCTGGATACATGGGTGGACAGTCCCTCACATTTGACCACTATGTTACAAAGGTGGTTAGGAAATCCTTTTGCCTTGTACAGTTGACAGCAAAAAGTATTTCATGCAGAAAAATCAAGTCGTCATCTCTATGTACTCTGACTTGATTAAATCCATCACTGAGTACAATGCCCTCTTTAGGATGTACCTTTCTAAACATATCAAACAAACGGAAAGGGGCCACAGGTTTGCAATTAAAAAGATAAGGGAGCTAAGATCTAAATTACAAAAAAGATAGAGTTTTCCCTATAGTCAGTGTCATACAGACTCCTTAGGGGAGACCTGCTTATAGAATAAGGGATCCAGTAGTCTAAGGGCTCTTACATCTCGGTAAATCAAACAATCCAGCTAACAGTAGTATCAGAGATCTAAATCTACTCCAACAAATAAAACTAAGAGGAGGGACAGAATTTATCATTCAGCACCTACACCCGTCTCTGAAACAAACTCCTTTGCCAAGTTAAACAGTGTGGCACACTGTCTGCATTTAAAAAGGAGCTGGACAACTGAAGAGTGTTCATCAACTCACTCCCGGGACTGTCCTGGCCCTCCTTAAAATGAGAGTCAAAGCGTAATGGTGGGTACTGGCAAGGCAGAAATTGCCTTGCAACTCAAACGATCATATGAACAAAACCACTGAAACTGAAAATGGAAAGAGAAATTCAAGGGTTGATAGAAAGGTAATCCAGTCAGGTGCAAACAGTAGTGATGGACTTCACTAGGCAAAGAAAAGAAAGAGTCACAAGAGTCTAAAAGGAGGCTTTAATTACAAAAACAGATGGCTTTCAAATAGAAAGTCTGTCCTAAATGGGAACACTGAAAAGTAAAGTGCAGAAAGATGCAATACCTCTACAGAATTAATAAGCGTCGACTTACCTACAAAATATAAAGAATATAAAAGAAAAGACTGCAATAGCTGTGAAGAGTAGTACAAATGCCAAGGCCTTATTGCCCCCCAAAAAAAGGAAAAATAAGGAATTGCATTGCTCACCTGGTATGTAGGAATCTTGTTAACCATACAACAGTAAGAGAATTTAGTAGTACCATAAGAGAGAAAAGTCCAAGGCTTTGACCACTACTAAATTTCTATTAACCTAGGTTGTGGAGGTATTACAAATGGTTGATGTTCAAATAGAGCACTGCTTTACTATTTTTAACATCTAGGGGTTTCTCTAGCTTTAATAACTCTAATTCGCAGATTGGCTGTATTATGAAATTTAACACCCATTCAGGCATGATTCAACAAATACTACGGAAAAACTGATCTGGCAAAAACACTACGGTCCCATGTCATAATTGTGTTTATTGCAGTTATATAAATATTAATAATGAATTTATTCATCCAGTTATGAATAAAGTGTTTAATTTTAATACATTTGCCACCTGTACAACTGCCAATGTGATATATCTTGCAAGTTGTAAATTATCTGCTTGTTCGATATAGACAAAACAAATCAAAAGTTGAAAGAGAAATTCATTCGTTGATAGAAAGGTAATCCAGTCAAGGGCAAACAGTAGTGCTGTCTGGCCATCCTTCTAAAGCTCAAAATCCTTAACCTGCATGACATACATCTGCCCCAACACTGGTCATCTATAAGCAAATCATATTTCTGTGCAATTTGAACACTACAATAAATTTCCTAAGGAAAGGTCAGAACCATTAAATAAAAATATTAAACACAGAGTGAATTTTGTGACTACAAGAAGTTTAGGATGGGGAAGGAAGTTAAGTTAGTGAATGTCCCACCTTGGCCGCATTACAAAAATTGAACAATATACCCCGAAAGTAGATGGATGGAGGGTATAGGTACTGCAACAGTGACCTATTTCAACCGTTCCATTACAGTGAGTTGCCAACACAACTGAACTATGTCCTCTACTAGATCACTGCTACAGTATTTTTAATATCTAATATGACTCCCAGAGTTTGATCAGATTGCGTGGTGTAAGGAGGAGTACCCCCTCCCTATTTAGGGTGCCATAAAGGACAGGCTTAGCAAATCCAGTTCTTCCTCTAGACTGAACAGCCAGTTTGCAATGTTCAGTGAAGGTGTGGACTGAGGACCAGGAAGTTGCTTTCAGAATGGTTTTAGAATGTACCCCTTGCATGAAATCTCTAGAAGTAGCAACTTCTCTGGCAGAGTAGGCTTTAATTAGCCTGGTGAGTGGGACATCAGTGTGCCTGACTATAGAGTCACCTATGACTAGTGTGTTGGGTATGTTGTTTTGCCTTATTGGCTGTGGTTGGGTGGCACACCGAGTCTGTGGGCTACGTGTCATTTGGGTTGTGTTGGGGGATGGAGGTTGCTTGCGTTTCTGGTTTGGAGGTCTCTGTTGCTTAGACAGATTACTATTGAGAGCTTCTGCAAATGTTTTTGTATTACTATGTGTGGATTTTGGTGGTGTAGATTTAGTGAGACTATGTGATGAGTGTGGTGTGGTGCAAATGTTTACCCTTCTCCTCTTGACTGCCAAGTTCAGTCTTGGTTGGAGAGAGCTTTACCTCCAGTTTGGCTAGATAAGTGCATCTCTCACAGGTTGTAGTGTTGGGTGGTAAGAGGCGAGGGTTGTCTGTGTACATGAGGCAATTTCTACATTACCTCAAGATGCCCAGATTCAAATAGACAGGAGAGAACACTTGGAGCTGACCCTTGGGACATGCCTGAATAAAAAACTATTTTCCTCTAGATAAGTGAGGAAAGTGAGTACAAGAGCTGTTTTTTTCTCTAAGCAAGTGAGAAAATTAAGTACAAAAACTGCTTTCCTCTAGGTAATGAGGAAGGTTGCGTGCTATAGTAATTAGTAGCTTATTTAGTGCTTACAAGTTCTGAACAAGTGCTGAGCACAAATAAGCAAATTTAAGTGCTAAAACTAAGAATCTGTATCTGCACTAGATGAGTTACAGGACAGAAACAAGTGCAAATGCAGGCTTTCAAATCAGAAAGTTGACAGAGATGAAAAGATTGCCCAAACGGCCAATAAGTACAATTTCTGGGCCAGAACCACTTCTTAATGTGGTAGACAGGTTACCTAGTGCTTACCACTCCCACTGACAAGCTAGAAGGCTTCCCTCCAACACAGAAAGGCTTGAGAGGCTCAGAAGCTTACATACAGTCCTGGATACAGCAAATCTGTATCTGGACTACACTAGTTACAGGAAAGGTAGGAAACAGGCTTACAGTATTTTTTTTTTTTTTTTACAGAAAAGTAGTTAAAACAGCAGTAAAAAACAATTCACATGCAATGCAAGCTAGCACACTTGAGTAGGTAGCAATATTAGACCAAACACAGTTTAAAAAATGCAATTAAATTAAAAAGGATGAAAAGCAAGTGCAGAAGGAGTTTATTAGGTAGAATGTGGTAAAGAGATGGGACTAGGGGAGTGTCCCAGATCGAATCTACAGTGGGGCGGGCAACTGCAAAAGCCATCAAATTTAAACTGCAAGCCAGAAATAAGGAGGGTGGGTGGAGCAAAACACTTTCAGCAGTGATCTGAAAAACTATAAATAACAATTAACAGTACAAACTCTAAAACCAAAAAACTATACTTAGCTCTGTATATTTCTAGATAGATTGAAAAGCAGTCTCTCAGAGCACAGGTTCCAGCAATGAAATGCAGGCTGTTACTAACAGGTCTAACTTTTTTATGGGAATGAATGGCTTAAAGATAGCTCTTTCCCAGTGGGGAATGAGCAGGTCATACATCAATCCTACAGAAAAGAAAAGAACAAATAAAAACTCACAAAAACACCAAAGTGGACAACACAAGTCAGTAGTAAACTTCTCACACTAACTCTTACTTAAAGGTGCTATTCAAGCGGCTGAAAACAGAGAAGGAGGACCACACTAGCTGCACAAACTAATCTCTTAGTACAGTTTTACTACAGGGGAATATGGCTAGAGAATAGTAACCTCAAGGAAATAGACACACGGAGACAGCATCTGATCAGTTCACAAAGGGAAACCTGGCAATAACTAATTAAAGAGGTTGGAAGT
This sequence comes from Protopterus annectens, assembly GCF_019279795.1. Lineage (NCBI taxonomy): Eukaryota > Metazoa > Chordata > Ceratodontiformes > Protopteridae > Protopterus > Protopterus annectens. Next base: position 272,096,270 of record NC_056728.1, read on the forward strand.
ATGCAGCCAGATTTAAAAAGGATAGAAGGTTAGCATGAGTGGGAAGCACTAGCAAGTATGCAACTGAATGCAGAGAAGAAAAATGGAATACTTTACGTCAAGGGCCACTTCAACACACATTTAAGTCTGTAAATACAATGAAATTTCTTTTAAAGGCTCAGGGAGACAGAATATGAACCAAAGAGTTGAAGTTTGAGGAAGAGAAAGGAAGGGGTTAAGACGTTACTGCCAAGTGTTACAAGTGCTTTGAGTCAGATGAGATCAGAACTGATAGCCATGTTTGCTCGTACTATTGGGCTGCAGCCTCTAAACATTCTTGGTAAAATAATGTCTAATAAAATTCATCAATTTACATACCTCCTCTTCCCTGGAACGCGGATTCAGTATGCAGATGATTCCACCATTATCTGCACCTCTTGCGCTCTCCCAGAACTACTCAATAATACTCAAAAATCATTTACTGCCATTGAATCATGGCTCACAAATGCCCAACTTTTTCTAAATCCAAAAAAAAAAAAAAAAAAAAAAAAAAAAAACTTAATGGTCTTTCACCCCAAAAATATCACTTTCGGCTCCGACCAATTCAACATCCACTCAGTCGACAACACTATCATTGAAAGAGTTCAAGAAACAAAATTACTTGGTGCAAATTATCAGTAGCAAACTCACCTTCGACATTCATATCCAGCAAAGCATAAAGAAAACCCAAAAAGAAGCTTCTGCTTTTTTACAGAAACAGGAACTTCCTTACCACAACAACGAAGTCTACCCTAGAAAAACTTTCCTTCGGCCCTCCTTATTCTACGGTTCTCATATACTCACTAACCTACAAATTTCCGCCAAAACAAAAATTGAACAAGGTTTTATCACAAAATTCGCCACAAACTTCAAATACCATATACACCACTGTAAATCACTCCGGGAGCTAAATAGACTTGAACTCTCCAACCAACTAACATATATCCAACTATCACTATAAACAATTTAATTTACAAACCCACTGGTTGCCCTGCCCTGGATAAGCTTGTCAAACTCTACATACCAAGCAGGTCACTCAGATCATAAGACAAAAACCTGCTAGAAATCTTTAAACCTTCAAAATGACCAGGTCAGTGTCTCTACTCAGTCTGTTTCTAAGGTATGGAACTCTCTCCCATCAACCACCAGATCAACCCCTAGCCTGCCACTCGCTCCATAAAGCCTCTCAAAGAGCACCTAAATAAGTCATGGCTCTGCACATACTTAACTCCAGGTTAATCCCCCTCTACCTCTGCTTCCTCTGCCCACCTTTCCTTTTCTCTACAGTCTCTCTTACCCTCCATATACCTACAAAACCCACCATGATTCATCCTCCCCTCACCTTAACCTTAGTCTACATTCCTCCTTTCTGTCTGACTAAAACATCTCTAAATTTATAATTTCGCTAAACTACTATGATGTTTCTCCTCTTCTCTATTCAAAGCTCTTTACATAGTTAAGTGTAAGCCTTAAGGCTAAGTACATTAACTTTAATCTCCTCAAGCAAACTACTGTTAATACAGTGTAATGTTACAGAACTTAAGTAAATTCTAAGCAAAACTCTAAGCAACTGTCCATTTTTCTCAACACTAATCCTTTGTAATCTAATGTGTAAAGTGTAAAGACAACTAACAAAATTGTACTTTACCTGTGTATGAACATAAATGCACTCTGGAAAGTCTAACATTTTTGTTTTATCTTGTGTATGTACCTAAACTTCTAAATGGGGAGCTTTTCTCCCCAGGCCTCTGCTTAAAATGGGTTATGTAACCCAGTAGGATTATCGCAGTTAACAAATATCAAATAATATATAATAAAGTTTATTTTTACTAAACATGTGTTTATTAAATATACAACTTTCGATGCAAGTCTCTTAGCTTGCAGTAGCCGACTACTGCCAGAGTATAACTGACTTGTGACTGGTCTAAAATAAATAAAGGTACTTGGTGAATGATAGCTACTGGGCAATGTTTTAGAACAGCTCAGCACTCGGCATATATATGGATCCTTCCATTGCCATTCAGGCTGTTACTCTTTGTTTTTAATTCCACCCGCTGCAATTAAGCTTGCAGCTATGGAACTGCTTACAGAACCTCTTTGGTCTGTCAGGCATTGCAACTGGTAAAAGGAAGCTTACTGGCAGAGTGGCATTCCAGTCATAAAAGCTTTCCCCAGTCCAAATGGCGCCATTTTATCTTACACCTTTCTGACTGCCTTCAGAACTTCTGCTTCCCTCTCACTCCTTGAAAAGGATAAATGAATAAAGATGGAAAGCATCTGGGGCTAGGCAGGAGGCTTCCTGACAGAAGCTAACTGTAGCATTTGTGGCTTGCATTAATGCTGTATGCCGAGCTCTTTAGAGTCAAACATACATTGAGAGAGAGAAACAAATAAAATAAGCAACAATAATAAGCAGGAAAAAATTATTTCAAAGACTTGATAACAGGAATGCAGACATTAGTTAAACTTTCATGAGCTTTGAACTTCTCAAATAATTTTCTGTTTCCCTGGCACAAATGAACACAGGTACACAGAAATCAAACCTGGAGTGCTGACTGGCACCTAGTAACAGACAACACATGCTGTTTCTAGAACTCAAAAGATTGTTTTGTTATACCAAGGTGAATCTATATCCCGTACGTTTAATCAGCATTACTGCTGACATATAGATTTATAAAGATACAAACTGCAGTTTTACCCTAGTACTTTTTGTTGTAATTTTGGAGTGACAATGACTGTGCTCCAAGATGCAAACAACATTTTTTTTATGGTAGTATATGTTGCTGTATTTTGGAGTGACAGCGAACATGCTGTTAGTAAAGTATTTGTGTGCAAACCACATTGTGTGTGTGTGTGTGTGTGTGTGTGTGTGTGTGTGTGTGTGTGTGTGTGTGTGTGTGTGTGTGTGTGTGTGACAGCACACATTACCAGAACAGCATTTTGTTTTATTGCTCAGTGTATTTATGCAGTAATGAATCATACATACTGTATTATACGTTTTATTCCAAAAGGTGGCCACAGTTCACTTGGTGCAAAAGTAAACACATTTTTTTTCTATGTTCTCTTTTGTCCCTGTACCTGTTGACTAAAGCTCTCATTAGGCATGCCCATTTGTTCTCCAACCAGTGGGAATGTCCACTTTTGGGACAGGGAGCAGTCTTGGAGGGGGCTGTCATTCAAGCAGCTATGAAGGTACCTTGCATCTTCACTGTAATGCTTGCTATGAAAACATCAGTATACAGGCTAAACCTGCCTCAGGGGTAGGAATACATGCTATCCATACCAGTGTGGGAGGCCTACACATCTTTCGCTTGCAGGTGCACACTCCCGAATTCCTGCTATGAAGGCAACCATCAAACAATGGCTTGCTAAGCTGAAAGCCCACCCTAGATGCACGTGTACAACCTGCCCTTCATAGAAACATGGCAGTATGCTTTCGGCTCTACCCCATCCTCATCCTAAGGATGAGCATGCCCATCCTCCCCTGACAGCTCTATCATGTATTCAAGTCACTAATCAAACTCTGATCACCGGGGCTCTAAGTCAGGACTTTATCCCTCTACACCACTGCAGTATATACAAACAGTTTTCACATATCGTCTATAGAGCAGACACTTTTTGTCTTAAACACCCTTATTAAATTCACACATTTTGACCAATAACATGGATCCTCATGCATTAATAGAAAAGAAAACAAACTATTACACAGATTTCCATTTTCATGCATTATACATATGATTTATTTAACAATCATTCTTTACCACTTTTTTTTTAAACTTAAAAGAACGCAGAGCAAAATAATCAATTTGAGTAATCTTAAAATTCTCCCCAATACTTTTCCTTTATACTTTTGGTGGTTTTGCTGGTTTTCTTTAAAATATGCAATGTCCCCCCACTTACAACCTTGTCTCAACATCATATGTGATCTATACCTTAATAAAGAAGGCTCAAGTTGAACCAGGGTCTGTAATATCCATTTCAAAAAGCGATTCAAATACTTTGAGCCTAAGAGGCTCGATTATGCTGTTCACACAAGGAATGTCATGATAACAAACCAAGAGGAGGACTAGTATGGGCAAGGATACAGACTGTAAAAAGATAACTAATCAAATTCAGTCTTCATATACTGCAGAGATTATCATCTGAACAGGACCCTTGCCTGCACAATATTTGTCAGCCACAAGAGAAAAAACTAATACCTTCGATTCTTAAGCATGAACTTACTTGTCAGCAGTATTGTATAATGTACCAAATGCTACCCCAAATCATCATCACCATCATCAATACTAACAATTGCAAACTTACCTGCTTGTTGGGCACGTAAAGCTTAAGTTGCTAAGAGAATACGCGTTTTATAGTTACCGTTTGAATTTCAGCCAAACTCAGCTTATGCTGACTTCAAGACAAACTCCTCAACTGTACAGATTTTTGCAGAATGCCTGGATTTTTGCCTCATATTTTTGGTCCATTTTCATAAAATTGTGGTTTTCTGGCAAATTATTGGCAAATCATTAAAGACTGAAGTTAGAAAATGATGACAGTCATTTGAGTTTCCGACTTTGTACTCTTCAGAAAATTCATGGCAACACAAAACCTACTATGCTGTCAACTTTCTAAGTTTGTAAGGGCAATATTTAAAATTTGTGCCTACTTTTGGGCCTTTGTCCCACTTTTATTTATAGCTTTGCCCAGATTTCTTGATCTAAGAGGTTGAGAGGTATGCTTCAAAATATTTATTGATTATGTATTTGACTGACAAGGTAAAAACCCTTATGCATAAAAATGTTAATTATAGCAAAATCCTGAAGGTGGACCACTAGGCTAGATATAACATTCTGCTGAATAGTAATGGCTATGCCACCTGGGCTGCTCTGTGTCATTGTGTGCAAACAAGAAGGAATCCAATTAAGAACTTGACAAATCAGGACAGAAAAAAAAATTCTGCACACAAACCTTATGGATCACACAGCATTCAGAATTGATGGACATTACTGAATATGATGGAATAGTACACAGCAAGGATGAGTCTTAAGGTGTTTATTGTTGAGATTCTGATATGCAATCCACATTGGAAACGCTAATTTTATGAAAAGCCTTATGTCCATTACAAGTGTGGGTCCCAACTTTTGTCAAATCAAAAAGCGAACACATTCCACAGTAAATGCAGACAGGACAAAACCAGACAGACCATGCAAAACAGTGTGTTAATTGGAAAAATATTGTAAACCTCCCTTAATGACAATATTGTGGGAGACATGCAAATCACCCTCAAAACAAATTACAGACATAGTAGCTTAATAGCTTCTGAAAGCACAGCAATACTTTACTTATTTACAAGCCTTTATTGATATGTTGGCAGGATAATGGGATCAGTATAAGAGACCAGGATTCAGTTCAATCCTGAAGGAGTAGCTGTGACTGTGGACATGATTAACAGACCAAGATACAGTTCAGTCCTGAAGGAGTAGTTGTGACAGACTATTTACGGGAGAAAAGCTCCACAGAGTGAGATATACATAAAAATCTATCAAACCAAAATAAAATAATAGGGTTTACAATAACAAAAATAAAGACTAGTAAACCCTTAGATGTAAGTACTACTACTACAGAGTTAATTCCCTATGACACACAATACTATGACATTGACATTATAGAAATTGAGAAAGAGAAGGAAAGAAAAAAAGACTTAATATCAAAAGGAATGCAGTTTAATATTTAGGTCAACTAATTTCCAAGCTCCTCATCTTACATTACAGTAGACTAATTTTAGTTTTACAGCTGTTTACACAAGGCCTGCAAAATTACTTGTATGGACCAAAATAATTTTCTTTTTTACTCCCTACTGCGTGCAAGAAGGCTATAAACATGGTCCATTTAAAGCTAAGCAGTGTATCCAGAGGCCAAATCCTCTTAAATGGAATGCAATTTAAAACCCTACTTTGCCAGTCATTGTATTAGTTATGCTTGCAAGTGCCTTTGAAAAAAAATATACATATATATATATATATATATGTATATATATATGTATATATATATATATATATATATATATATATACACACACACACACACACACACACACATATACGTTATTTATATATATATATATATATATATATATATATAATTTATTATGTGCCGTTTGATTTTTTTTAATTTCACTGCTTACTCAGTTTGTGGGGTGGTTGTAAAGAAAAGAGGAAAAACTACGTCATGGTAGGAACTAAGAGATGATTTGCATAATCTACAAAGAATAATGATTAATCCACAATTTACCATTACAGAGGAGCTATTTCCATTGTGGTTTCACTTATGCTTCATCATGTGTTAATTTTCAGTGTGACGTCTTCTACCTACAAGAACCTAGTTGACAATTTGTCTTCTAGAAAGTAAGAAGCTAATACGGATATATTTCATGTGGAAATTCAATAGTCTTTACATTTAATTTACGTAGTGAAGCATTGTGGGGTCAATCCTTCATGATATTTTTACTGCTCTGAAAAATCTTTCAGAGGGCTGTCCTTACCAACAAAATAAAATGCACAAAACATTTTTTTTCATTAAAAACTGTACAATTTGGTATTTATACATGGTAAAAAGGTTATAACCAACTCCGAATAGTTGTCACATACACTTGCTTTAGAACATGACCAACACACTTTAATCAGGTACCAAATTACTCGATTAAGTATTCTTCTCTGCCCTAGCCGAAGGGAAAGTTTTTATTTATTTATTTATTTTTTTAAACAAAGTCACTGACATCTTTGCTTGTTTCATGCTCAGCTGTAGTAAGTCTGTTTTTCAATATTTAATATTGTCCAGTGCAGGTAATTTATTTCTACCATAAACCTACCTGGGTTTATCTGACTGCAGAACTTCTGAACTGGATCATGGCATTCAGAATACATTTGCTTTTACAAGTAGAAACAATTAGTTTTCTGTTAAGACAAGTCAGATTAACAGATATGTGTTTTAATGGTAAAACAATTGATATATTTGTTGGAGTTTATCTAAAGTTAAATGTGATTGCTCTAAAAATAAACAGTAGCTCATCTGCTCTAAATCATTATTCCACAAAACAGTGAAGGACTGGGAGACTTCAGTACAGGAAGACATGTATAGGAGGAGTATGAGAGAAAAGAGGTTTATTGTCAAGGACCAAGTCAGAAAATGTGAAATCCACTTGATTAGTGACACAGAAGATAAGCAGATAAGTTGCATAAACAGATGTGCTTGCAAATGTTAAGTAATGCTGGTGTTACAAAATTACAATCAGGCCTGATTGTTGTTGTGTCTTTCGGCTTTTTCCCGGTTAGGGGTCGCCACAGCGGTACTCCGGTCCACTAATGATTGGCAGTAGAGTTTTACGTGCTGGCTTGCCAGGCCTAACTCACAATCTTCAACAAAGGAACGCCCATTCACACGTCACCACACAGAAAACGCTCTAACTGAAAATCGAACAGGCAACGTTTAACTGTGAGGCGAATCAGGCCTGATAAAGAAGCAAAATATGTTTTAGAGAATTGAGAATAATGTTCATAGGTAGGTACTAGGCTATTGGCCCTAGGGCCTATATAAGCGTAACCGAAAAGGTACCCTGGCTTTCTCCACCAAAGAAAATTATTTTCCTGTGCCCCTGTCGAGCAGAGCCACAGAGGTGATCCCCGGGGTGAATTTCCTATTTCCCATCCAATCATCAAGATTTTTCTTGAACGGAGCTAATGAGGAGCTTTGTTTGCTATAGATAGGTAGTTTGTTCCACAGTATGGGAAGTCTCTGGGACAGGAATCTATCCCTCCAGCATGTTCTGCTTATTGTGGTGACAAGGTTTAGGTCCCTAAAGCATGTAGTTCGGAGGGAATGGGATTTCTTTAAGTGGAGCATGTCCAACAGCTCTGGGTTTGACATAGCTTTATGTTAGGCAGAGATCGCCTCTGAGTAGGCGATATGCGATGGAGTAAAGCTGGAGTTTTTTAAGACGGTCTGCGTAGGGCATCTGTTTGAGGCTGGTAATCCTCTTTGTGAGGTATTTCTGTGGCCTTTCCGGTTGTTGTAGATGTCTTGTGAGGTACACACTAAAAGGGGCGTTGTACTCTATAACGGGTCTAATGAATGACGAGAATAAGGGAACAGTGACCTCTTTTTCCTGGATGAGAAACCTTTTGTGATGAGGTGTGGCACGTAGAAGGATTTCCTGACTACTGTGGTGATTTGATTATCAAAGGACAGACTCCTGTCCACCTGTGTCCCAAAATCTCTTATCACACTTTCGGTGTTAAGCAGACTACCACCTATGTGGTAGCTCATGAGTACAGAGTTTTACCAAAGGGGATGACAATGCACTTTTTAGCACTGAGCTTGAGGCCATGGCTTTGACACCAGGCATCTGTCTCAGTGAAGCCCTTTTGTAGGATGTCCACATTGTTAGGAGTTTCGATTATGGCTCCTAGTTTGCAGTCATCTGCAAACGTCTTTAGCCAAAGACCTTCTTTGTTAGCCTGTACTTCAGAAAAGTAGATACCAAACAGGAAACAGAAGAGGACCCAGGACTGAACCCTGTGGTACTCCACTTGTTACTGGTCTGAAGTCAGATTTGGAGTCTGCTACTTTCACAGTGTGGGTTCTGTCAGTGAGCCAGTTGGCAACCCATCTTGTGACATAGAGATTTATACCTAGATTAGTAAATTTATCTATAATTCCAGAGTGGGGGATGGTGTCAAAAGCCTTGGCCAGATGTTGAATAATAAATGAGAGGTATACACATAACTTGGCAGTGTACGAATTTGCGCAAGGTGATCTGGTGACATTAACTAATGTTGATGTGGAAGATAATACTTTCATAAATTGGGGACGTAGTAATCTGAAGGGATTAAAAATAAAGAGAACCTGGCTACAGTAGAAAAACAAATGTTCCTGTTTGAGTTAAGCTAAGGAAATGCTGAATAAGTGGGGGATAAGTGATTAATGTACAAATAACTACAAAACGTGGAATAAGCTAAACAGTAAGTGGATGAAATGAAATGAGATTTGAATTTTTTTTTTTTTTTTTTATAAAACAGAGAAACAAAGTGCTGTACTAAAAAGTGGCAGTAAGTGAATGTTGTAGAACTTGGCTATCTATTTAGAAGTGCATCACTGGAAATGAATGATGACCATAGTAGTACAAGTGCTGTAATCTTGTTGGCTAGCATTACTGCCACAGAAACTACACAACAGAGTAAACATGAGATGAAATAACATGGCAGACTGGCAATGTGTATTCCTTTAAAAGTAGGATGCACCAGATAGAAGAAATTGAATGCAATCAAGTAGCAAATATGACAAAGATGCAGAGTGCTTTGTATTCATATAACAAACAGAAAAGTTTTAAGCAAGAAAATTTATGACAAAGCTGACTGATGTTTTAAAATTACAAAGCAGAATGCGGTTACGGTGTTTTTAATTAAACTGAAGAATAAGTATAGAGTGTCGATTATCCGAACGTTATCATTAACTTCAATAATCTGAATGTAACATTCCAAAGTTTTTTGGGTAGGAAAAAACAAAATTTGAATATGTAAACATTATACATATTTGCTTGTGCATGTTTTTTTGAGCTTGTAGCCTGTTTGTGAGTGAAAAATATTCTTTATTGTCCACTGGAATCGCTGAATGGTTGAAAAGCATTCTCCCTGCGTGCAGAAAAAAGTCAAGATTTTAAAAGTTTTTTTATCCATTTCAATATATGTTTGATTATCTGAACAGTATGATTATCTTAACTACCCCAGGTCCCAATTAGTTTGGATAATCAACTCTCTACTGTACTCCCCACCCGTGTGTATATGCATACTCACAAGCACACACAAATACATCATGCACTCATAAACATATATATATATATGTGTGTGTGTGTGTGTGTGTGTGTGTGTGTGTGTGTGTGTATATATATATATTATATATATTGGGATGTCACTTTAACACACGTGTGTGTGTGTATATGTATATATAAAATATATTTATCAGTCTATATACATTATATAAACACACACACACAAGCTATTTACCTGTTTAAAATTGCCAGTATAGTGAATGCAGTGTCCACTTAGGGGGAGCTAAACTGTCATGAGTGTTTTTCCTCAAATCCAACGGGTACTAATTAAACAGCAACTGAAGCTGCAGAGGTAAGCTTCAAGGGCTAATATTTGCGATGAATCAATAAACAACACTATGAGAAAACTTACTTTCAGAAATTAAAGATCATATCCCTTTACCTTTGTTACGTTTTATTTAAAACTGCCTGCACAAATTCTGGTTTAAGTACAATTACAAAGTAAACAAATGGAGCAAAAGCCGGACAATAAACTAAGTAAATATGTATAAAAATAAGCCAGCCAGACAGGTGGTAGACTACGACCCTATAAACTTTAATAAATAAGAAAAAAAAACATAAGATAAGCGCTTTCACACCTAAACAAGGTGCTTCCTCAGATCCAATTAAAATACATTTAAAAACACATTTAAATACTAATGCTTAAGACCACATGACCGCAGCACTGATTTTAAAGGTAAAAAGTCATTAAGAACTTTATCCTAGGTTGCTTACAAAATAAGTATCCATTTTATTTCTAAGCACTTTGTGGATATTCTTATATCACCCCCTCTCATGCCAATTCTATCAAGCTCCAGTACCATAAATTGAAAACTACGGTTTGAGCTAACTTAAAGAATATGCTTAGCTAAAGCATTTTGCTGTCACCTCCCTATATGCTATATAGGTGTTCTTTAATTTGATCTCTTAAACAACGATTGGGCTTACCAATATAAAATGATTGACAAACATCACATACTGCTAAATAAACTATATTAGCTGCACTACAGTTCACATACAACTTAAATTCAAAAACACGATTATTATCAGAATGAAAAAAACTGATGTACTTGCATATATTGCATCCTCTACATGGGAAGGTCCCAGTCCTTCTAGAACCCATACCCTGAGAATAATTAACATTATTACAAACTGACTTATAACATAACATCTTCTTGATAGATTTACCATTCTTAAAAATAAAATGTGGTTGATCACCCAACAATTGCTTACATTTACCATCTGACATTAGTATTCTCCAGCGTTAAAAAAATTTTACATATTTGTTGGGTGTCATTAGAATATGTAGTACACATTCTTATATAATTCACTTCCTCAAAAAACGAGGTTGAGGTCACAACAACATTAGAAAAAAATGGTCTTATACTAGTAGTTCTATTCATTATAGCTTCATTGTGTGCCCTTGAAACATCATAACATCCATAACCTCTCTCATTAAAACCAGTGGTCAGAGCATCAAAGTGAGCATACATGTCACTATCTTTCGTATGCAGACGTGCAGATCTAAAGTACTGACCCTTCAAGATATTTTGTTTCAAGCATTTAGGATGCATATGGTTTGCATGTAACAAATTATTCTAAGTGTTTTGTTTTTTTTTAGAGAGAGTTGTATCAATACCATTACGGGATTTTAAAAAAGAAAAACATCCAGAAAGTCTATACCATCATCAGAATACTTATAAGTAAACATGAGAAAGGTAGTCATAGTCTGTAGGTATTCAACAAACTCACCAAAGGTCTCACTCGAACCAGACCAAATAAAGACATCATCCACAAAACATCCGTAATGCAAAATCTTCCAGCTGACAAGGGTGGAGGAATTGTTATGGATGCCTGCCACTATATAAACAGTATTTTTCTAATGTTGAGCGATACCAATATCTATGTTGAACTGTAGAAGAGCTGATGTACTTAACTTAATTAGCAGAGTGCATAATTTGTTGAATGATCTTTTAATTGATGGTTATTTAAGTAAATCGCTGTTTGACTACTTTGTGGTTAAGCATCCGGTTATACAGGTAATATATGGATTACAAAAGATTCATAAAAATTCCACTGATCCACCAATGTGACAGATTGTTTCAGGGAAGGGCTGGGTAACTGAGCCCCTAGCTGTTTATGTAGAGAAACAATTGCATCCATTAGTTGACAATATTGAAACTGTGTTAAGAGATACTAAACACTATTTGAAGAGGTTGTATGACTGAATGGCAAACAATGTCTGAACATTTTATTTTTGTCACAATGGATGTTGTATCCCTATTTACTATCATTCCTAATGACAATTGACTAAAATTTGTTAGGCTTTTTTTGAATGGATGCTCGAATTTTAGTGCGAATAACATAGATCTAGTGTGTTCACGTTTAGAGATTATTTTAGAGCATAATGTTTTTATTTTCTCTGATAAGTATTATATACAACAAACCGGTGTAGCTATGGGCACTGTGTATGCAAATAGATGCACTAATATTGTATTAGCCTATTGGTAATCAGTTTGTTTTTAATGAAAGGAATAGATTTTTGGATAAGATTTTGCGTTAAGGTAGTCATAGAGACTACGACTATCTTTCTCAGGTTTACTTACATGTATTCTAATGATGTTACAGACTTCTGGATGTTTCTGTTTTAAAATCCCCTAATGGTATTGATACAACTCTCTATAAAAAAAACATGTAGAAAAAAATAATTTGTTACATGCAAACAGTTTGCATCCTAAACACTTAAAACAAAATGTCTTGAAGGGTTAGTACTTTACATCTGCATGTCTGCATATGAAAGATAATGACATGTATTCTCACTTTGATGCTCTGACCACTGGTTTTAATGAGAGATGTTATGATGTTTTGAGGGCACAAAATGAAGCTATAATGAATAAAACTACTAGAACAGGACCATTTTTTTCTGATGCTGTTGTGACCTCAACCTCATTTTATGAGGAAGTGAATTATATAAGAATGTGTACTACATATTCTAATGACACTCAACAAATATGTAACATTATTACAAAAACACTGGAGAATACTAATGTCAGATGGTAAATGTAAGCAACTGTTGGGTGATCAACTATGTTTTACTTTTAAGAATGGTATATCTATCAAGAGGACGTTATGCTATAAGTCTGTTTGTAATAATGTTAATGCATCTTGGGAATGGGTTCTAGAAGGACTGGAACCTTACCATGTAGATGATGCAATATATACAAGTACATAAAGTGTGCTTATCAGTTTTTTCATCCTGAGAATTGTGTTTTTGAATTTAAGTTGCATGAAGACTGTAGTACAGCTAATATAGTTTATTTAGCAGTAGGTGATGTTTGTCAATAGTTTTATATTGGGGAGACCAATCATTGTTTAAAAGATCGAATTAAAGAACATCTATATAGCATTCAGAAAGGTGAAAACAAAAATGCTTTAGCTAAGCATATTCTTGAAGTTAGCTCAGAACATAGTCTTAAATTTATGGTACTGGAGCTTGACAAAATTGGTATGGGGGGTGATAAGAGATTAAATAGATACTTAAGCAACTAAGGATAAAGGTCTTAATGACTTTGCACCTTTAAAAACCGGTGTTGCTGTCACATGGTCTTAAACATTAGTATTTAAATGGGTTTTTAATTGGATCTGAGGAAGCACCCGGTTTAGTTGCAAAAGTGCTTATCTTGTATTTTTTCTTTTATTAAAGTTTATAGTGTCCTAGTCTACCAACTGCCAGGCTGGTTTGTTTTTATACATATTTACAATTACAAAGTCCCACAACAGTTACTGGATGAATTCAGACTGCTGGATGATTTGTGCATGAAGAATTTGTGAGCCCAAAGTAAAGTTTCCAAATGATTCAGACAAGAGGACTTTAAGAGAGGTTTTTATGGGGAGTAAGGTACACACAAACTCTCTAATACCAAAGTGTCTTCTGGAGAAAAACTGTACATATTGCCTATCCTTTGCTTATTACCAAATCAAAGTCATTATAACAGAACTGCAATAAATGTTTGAGAAAAATACCACAATAATGCATGTAACTTTGAAGCTTGGTATGTCAACAGTAGATTGTGATAGCATCCATAAGTTGAGATGAAATCTCCATATTTAGCTTCCAAGAAATCCTCATTGATAACATTTTCACACACTATATTAAATATACTGTAAAACAAAGTTGCACTTCAGTGTTAAAATCTTTAATACTAAAAATGCTTTTCAATACTGCACTCTGTTCCTCAAAGCTTAAACTCAGCACAAAGTCAGGTTGCAATGCTACATACTCTGACTTCATTAGCACTTTTACAGTGATCTTCACTGAACAAAAATGAAACTGAAATACGATGCTTCATCATTTCTTTCTTCCTTATTCCCAAGAATCCAAGCAACAGCATTTATGAAAAACAGCAACATGTCACTGCAGTTTAGACAGAAAGGCCAATCAAGAGTAAGTGAATGTAACTGAAAATGCAAAATCCTGTTTGTATTGCTACAGCCAAGCAACTGAATTAAACACACTGAATGCCAGACATTACAAGCGCTGTGAAGCCTGCAACATCACATGTTCCCACAAAATATACTAATTCCAATGCTGCCATGTTAAGGAGCAAGTGGCATTCCATCTGCAAGGGTTCAAGCTGGTGAATATGGAATTCTGGATTCTCTGCCTGATCAACTGTACTACCATCTTCTGTAAATGCATTCTATTAAAGAAAATGACTAAATGATCATGGGGCAAGCACTACTATAGTCATGCAACTTTTCTCACGTAAGCTTCTACCAGGTCTCTTGGCTTGCTCATGCATTGACATTACCATCATTCCCCTAAGATGCACCTCCACCTTAGTTTTCGCTGGATACCCCAAAAAGCAGTTCTGCTGAGGCAACCCCCTTTAGCAATCAAATTTGTCGGTGGCTGTGGCAGGATTAGGGATGTTGACTGCAAGACTGTTTTAAACTATGCAAAAAAGCAAGGTGATTTTGATGGGAGGGTGAAGCTGTCTAAAGCAAGGAGTTGAGCACATACCACTACATGACACCAAAGAAGCACACAATCCCTCACACTCATCTCCAATAGTTGCTGCCTGCAACTCCATCTTTTCATTATATAAAAAACTCAGAGTCCACTTCAACAACTCACAGTCTCTTCTACCCTCCTGTAGCTGTAATGCAAATTCTGCAACTTTTTGTTCCTGGTTTTCTTTCACTTTCCTCTGCTTTTCACAGTATATAGGTCAGGAGATAACACTGTAAAAACATGAGAGCCAGACAGCCCATTTCAAGTTTCACACTTACTATACTCATCACTTATCGTTACATGACAGAGTCACACAATCTGGAAGAACGGCAACAGTATCGCATATATATGCAACTTCTAAAATGCCCATAATTGTGCATGACATAGAAGAAAAGTTTGGTAATCTAATTCTGTCCTGTCCCACCCCCCCTTTCCCAGTAAATCCCGCATATGGTGGTAGCCATTTATGGGGTCAGTACAGGAGCTGGCTGCAATTCATAAGCATGGATGGATGGATTACCTGCAGAGGCTAATGCAAACTTTTGTACAGGGTTCAGCACTTTAACCATTAATCACTAAAAACAGGCAACCATGCCATGCAACCTAAAAGGCATTCCTGTAAGCCAAATTAGTTTGTCTACTAGGGTGTAATCAAAATGGACACTATCCTTGTTATAAATCCAAGGAAAATACTTGGCATATTACAAAGGTTCTATCGACGTCTTTTCTTAGCCATAGGGTAGACATCAAAATACAACTGAGCATGTATATTTAAAAGTTTATACAAACATGAATGCCCATTTGGTTTTCATGGCATTACTAGCATACGGGAGGACCACTCACTACAGCAAGCTTCAGTACTGCCATCATTTAAATTTTGCGCCAGTGCTTGCTTTACTTGCAAACCGTAAGAAATTCTGTAAGTCTGGCATTAGGGGAAAGTAGCAGGAGTGAAGAGAATAATGTGCACCCCTCCTAAGTAACCCCCCCCAAGTCTTCCTGAAAACTTCTGGGTGCAAACTTACCACCCCCTGAAACCAATCCTTCTATTTTTATGTCCGGTTTGCATCAAAAGATTGTAATAATTTTACACGTGATTTGGGGAAACCACTATGCTAGTTGGTTTTTACATGAAAAATGTTAAATTGCAATTGTTTTCCTCGTATGCAAAGCTGGACAATAAGGGTCTTTTTTCCTTTGTTACTTCAAAATGTCTTTGCCACTACAGATGCCATTTATTAGTACCATCTGGCAATAAGAACACTTGATTCTATTTTAAATATTTACCCTAGGTGCATTCATTGTTAATAATGCTGCTTACAAATTTGGGCTTTTATTTAGGCGACTTGCTAGTATGTTCCCAGGTTTTAAGGCAACTGGTCCACTGCACCACAAATATTTTAGGCTGAAGTATTTACGGCAGAATTAAACATTCCTTTATTACTTACAGTATTTCTCTTAGATGCCTCCTATAAACTACCTAGAAAAGTTTAAATGCAGTGGTTCCTTGTGGTATGTCCTGAAAAGGGGAGCACTTTACATGCTCGAATTATTGAAAGCTCGAATTGCATATGGTTGAGACCATATGCTCGAGCTTCAGTAACTTGAATGTGTAAAGTGTTAAAAAAATAACACTATACTTACCTTAAAGCATTACGTACACACACAGGCAAGGACCCCTGTACGCTCTGTGTGTAAGTAATGTTTTCATTTTTTTGCAATGTTGACAGGAAACGGGAAATCTCCCGTTTTGCACTTCCGCATACAGTGCGAAATGGGAGATTTCCCTTTTCCCCACTGTAGCTCAATCTCGGAGTTGGTATATTTAAGTAGGGGGGGTGTGGAGGGCACAGCCCCTCACATGGGGGTGCAGGGGGCTTCACCCCCTGCAAAAGTGATGTTTGACTTTTTTTACGTTTCATTTTAGGAATTCGAGTTTCCAAAAATCTAACTTATGGTCTCGACCATATGAAGTTCGGGTTTTTGGGAATTCGAGCTTCTAAAGTGAATCCCCTGAAAAGCTATAGCAACAAGGATAAATACATATCCCACTTAGATTTCATCTTCTGACTCAACTTTCCTAACATCAGTTTTAAAGATGTTATACCCTTCCTTCAATGCTTCCATTTTTGGGTCATACGAGGGAGCTTCAATGGCTTTTACTGCCAAATTGTTGTACAATTCATAACTGCTGGACCACCACATTAGCTTGCAATCAATTCTTAGGCAATTCATTTGGTCATAATTACTCTTAAGTAAATGGCTTTGGAAGACACCGTCAGATAGCCACTCAGTATCTGTCTGTCTACCTATTTCTCCATTTACCTATCTATGTGTTTTCTGGCTTCCTTCAGATTGGAATAAATAAATAAATATACAATTATATCCATGGCCATCGTAACTAAAATGCTTGTAAGGGACTAAAAGTGGCATTTTATTATCTGGAGGAGTTACTCTCTAACATGTGGCACATGACTGACAATATTCCTACTAATACAGACTGTCATTTGTGGCAACAGATATATTTTCATTCCTCCCTTCATATCCTTCTCCTGGATGTTCATCTCTCATAACTGACACATCTTATTGAAAAATGAAAAGTTGTGTACCTACTATAATGCTGGCTCTGTAACAACAGGTCTAGCCTCACTAACTCCTAGGAATAAGGTCACAGGCATTAGGTCATACAACAAATCAACATCTTCCAGCTTGCTAAGTGCCTGCCCTCATTCCATAATGTACCGTGCAACTCTCCCTCCCAGATCAGGTTAGCTAAGCCAAGGAAAGATGAGATGCATAAACCTTCTTTGTCAAGGCAAAGGACCTTACATGGTATGGCCTACTCTTACAGCTCAAGTATTAATTACATTAAATACATAGCTTTTATATCAGATAAGAGTAGCTCCGTCTCTGGTAATTCGCACAACAGAGTCCCAAGCTCTTTCTGCTAGTCAGTTCTCTCATTATTGCACACCTTGGATGACTGTAGCCCATCTAGCTCTGGATATGACATTTTAGCTTGTACTAACTTTTAAAATGTACTGAGAGAAGGCCATATAGCTGCTACACAAATGTCATTAACAGATGCATTACCGAAAAAAAGGTTATTGATGTGGCTAAAAAAAGAACTAGTTGAATGAGCCTTCATTTGTGACAATCACTTACTGTATTTAAAGTAACAAAATTGAAAGCAACCAGAGGGTCATCCAGCAAAAGTAATTTTATATATCTTAAGGAATTGTTTTTTATATAAAGAAAATGAAACAAAACAAAAACAATCTGTGTGCCTTTGCAAGCAGACTCCATTCTAGCAACATATTTCCATTGGCAGTGCACATCCATACAATGTAGCAAGTACTCCCCCCACAATTTCACAATAGGCAAGAAAATGTATTCGATTCAGTTGCAACCCTAGGTATAAAGGTATGACAATTCAAACAGATACAACAAAAGATAATGAAGATACACATATGTAAACCTCCAAAATCGTTATGGATG
This sequence comes from Protopterus annectens, assembly GCF_019279795.1. Lineage (NCBI taxonomy): Eukaryota > Metazoa > Chordata > Ceratodontiformes > Protopteridae > Protopterus > Protopterus annectens. Next base: position 272,114,647 of record NC_056728.1, read on the forward strand.
ATTCAAAGAGAATACCAAGAAAGTTTTTTCAGGTAAGAAACTATAAGCCAAACCCCTCAGGTTCAAAGGCAGCCTCTGTCAGCATTTCCAGAACAAAGTACAAGTATGATGTAGTAGTGGATTTCTGTGGAGGCCTCAATGAAAGGCCTTAAATACCTTCAGCAAGGCTAAAGCTAACCTTGGTCTTTATCAACTGAGAGAAACAAACAGCCAAAAGTTTAAAAACTGCCTGCAAGATATTTCACAGTAGCAGGTACAGAATAAAAAAAAAAAGATCCAAACCATTGGTGCATGCTCATACTAGAAAACATGTTGATTTGTTCCTAAAAAGTCGACCTTCTGTTAGGCCTTTGAGAAGATGAAAAGATCATGAGAAGATGAAAAGATCATGACCATTTTTCCAGAAAAGGAAAGAATGCTAGCAACTACCGGAAGTGCCGAAACCATGCAGCGACCCACAGGAAGCAGAGGTGTAGACAAGTACTGCCTATTGCAAGGGTCAGTGATAACGCTGTGGGACTAAGAACAAGGCCCTTCCCCAAAAGGCAAGACAGAAAAAGGAGAAAAAGAGATGCCACTGCTAGTAAAAAGCTATATAAAAGGAATGATTTAGTGATGTTTTGTCTTCTGAATGCATCTGATCTGAGAAAAAAAAGGGAAACTGCATGAGTAAAGTAGTAAAGTAGTCACAACATCCCTTGGCAGTTTCCCCAGTGATGCAATTAGGGAGAAATAAAATAAATTGATTCACTTGGTTTTGGTCACTGACAAAGAGGTTGCAGCAATGTTATTCCCAATTTCTGGAACATGTTCCATGCTATTGAACTGTTGTGGGATGACTGGTGGAGTAGCTGTAAACCTGCTTAACTTGTCTGTCAAGAAAATAGAATCCACCAGAATGTGGATAGGAACAGCTTAGAGGGTCATTAAGACTGCTCTCACATCCAGTGTGTTGAAATGAAGGGACAGTTCTGATCACACACCTTAAATTGTCCATCCACTGAAATGCACCCAGAAACTTGGCTAGGTTCTAAGTTATTCCCAGAGAACAGGACAAGCAGATTAGAGATACCCTGTCTGACACTAGCTGCTACATGAACAAACTGCTAGCAGCCAGTCACCCAGGTATGAGAACACTGTGTCACTGCATCCACAAAGGAGATGTAACCATCAATATGCAGTTGTTAAACAGGACAGAAATGACACTGAGTGGAAAAGTTTGGAACTGAAAAAGGAGTCGTTCCAATTGCGAAGCACAGAAAATTCCTGGATTCCTTAGCAATTCTGATTATAATGTAGGCACCATGGAAGTACAAACAGTACAGCCAATCTCAGAAAGAATACATTTATGTTGCTTAGTTTCAAAATTGGCTTGAGGTCCTTTCTCTTTTTTTTTAAAATCTATTTACCTACTGCTTTGAAAAATAACTTAGAGCTACATCCGTATTCTTTCCATTATGATGGGACGTTTTGGATGGTTCTTTTTCTTAGGTTTAAGACTTTGGCCTTCTTTTGATGGGGTGGGATGCCTGGCAAGACATAACAGGCAAACTGTGGTCATGACGAACGGAACTTTGCAAGCCCTAGATATAACTGCCCTCACCCATTTGTCCTAGGTTACAGATGCCCAAGCAGAAATATTGAGAGATAGAGGACTTCTGGCAGCCTATAGAGGACAGCAACTAAGCAAGGTCTCATGGTTGGTGCTGACTACCCACGGGAATCTCACAGGAGCCCAATTATTGAAGAGAAGCCCTGGCACAGGGGCTGTGATTGCACTAAATATTAACTTGATGATTTTCTCCAGACTGTCACTGCCGCCCACACACGAACTAAATTTACTGAAGGTTCCTTTCAATCCTGAAGGACAGACACTGAAGAGGATGGAACTTTACACCAAGAGTTGTAACAGTTTTACCCTCTTTTTCAATATTTTTTATATGTGCCTTAACTTTAGGCTCAAATAGTGCAGGCATTTGGAAGAGGAAGTTCAGAAAGCTCATTTTGGCACACTCAGTAAAATTTGTTAAACAAAGTCATATGTACCGACAGACTGCTATGACTGATCCTGTGGATTCAGCAGAAATCATAAGGCTCACCATCATACACACCATGTTGACTGGGACAGTGATTTAGCTTTCTCTGGATCCACCTGGCAACTGTTTATCATGTGCTACATTTTGTCCAACATTTCTTTGAAAATCCACCAGTCTACTGGCAACTGACTGCCTTCAAAAGAAAATGTGAAGGACACATACATACACTTTCCTAGTCAATCCACCACTGTGAAGTCCTTATCAGGAAGGGCAAACAGTGTGTGAGAGCCTCTTAAGAGCAGATGCTGAAATCAAAGTACCAACTTTGGTGGTTTCGGAGCAGAAAACTCCAGTCTCTGGCATAGTACAGAACACAGTCCCCCTTTTTTGGGAACGGAGGTCCAAAGTAGCATTAGCAGACATTTTAAAGGCTGATGCAGATGCCAGAACTACTCTCACAGATTGCAGAGTAGACCTGAAGGACTTCAGCGGTGCCCACTGTTGTCAATATATGGAGTTAGTCAGCATGACCCTTGCTATCAGCGGAAAGGGTGGAAAAGCATACAAGAACATTCCTGACCAAGGAAAAGAAAAATAAAACTGTCTTTCATGCCATCTTGCATGGAGTCACTGAGCAGAATAGTGGCAACTGATAGTTGCATATGTTGGTGAAAATATCTACTTGATGTGTTCTCCACAGCTGATCAATTCCTGGAAGGCCCCTCTGATTCAATTTCCATTCATGAGGTTCTGTCCTAGTCCTGCTCAGCTCGTCTACCACACAATTCTGCTCTGTCAGTATGCAAGATGCCTGCAGAATGAGACTGTGCTGAAAATTTGTATCCTGGATACCATGGCTATTTTGCACAGAGAGTAAGATTTTATCCCCCCTTTGTTTAAGTACCACATCACTGTAGTGGTCTGTAAACACTTGTAGGGATCCTGGGGATCACAAGTAATTGAGACAGTTGACAGTATTTATAAAAGTGTCAACATCTCTTTTATATTTGAGTTCTGGTCTGTGCACGGACCCTACACTTTCATCCCCCATCAAAACTGCTCTTTATGCAAAGTCTGAAGAAACTGCTGTGACTGATTGAAGTTGACAGGGAGAACGGGAGACCAGAATTCTGTCAAATTTCATGTCACCACCAAAAAAAATCTCTTTCACAAATCCCAAAAAATAGAATCTAGACTGTCAGATTATGTTGATGTTGGGATCATACAGATATCGGGTACACTGGATTTTTCTCTTGTGGACTCTTACAACAGGTATAACAAGAATTACAGATGTCTTAAGACCCAGAATCCTGAGAAATTACCTGGGTGAGACAGTAGTCAGTTGAAAACACTCAGAAATTGACCTAGTGGATCTAGATACAGATCTACGTTTTCCTGTGGAAGAAGGGATCTTTGAGCTGAGGTGTTCAGGAGGCACCACAGAAAAATAATCCTGGGAGAAGGAGTCAAACAAGACTTTTGTATGTTCATCTGGCACTCTAGCCCGAGTAGGATATTTCTTACCTCACTGAGGGGATTCGGGTCTCCTTGAAAAAGACTCTATAAAGATAAGTCATCTGTATAAAGGAAAGATGTGAAGGCACTTTGTGAATATCCTTGGAGCAGTAGATACACAAAAGGGTAATGCAGAGAACTGATAACAGGATCCAGACATGGAAACATTAAGAACTTCTGAAATCTGGAATGTGATGATATACATAACTTTAAATTTAAGTTCACCATAAAATGCAAATGGGAAATAAGAAGTAACATGTTGTGTAGGGATAACATTTTGAACTTGTACGCCATCACAAACAGGTTTAGAAAGAAATATCAGTTCCAGAACTGGTCTCCAAGAATCTTCCTTCATTGGTACCAGAAACATTCTTGAATAAATTTTTTCCAAACTAAGGAGGAACAGCTTCCATCATCCCAGAGACAGAAGACACTGAGTAACAGGGGAGAAACAAGGAAGTTGGTCTGACAGATTGGGAGGAATCCCTCAAAAAGGAATTTAGCCTCCCATTGCCATCTGTTACCTCAATGAATTACATTCAGAATCTGTTTGAAACCATCTGTTGCCAAAGACAGAAGTGGAGTTACAGGCTTTCTAAAAGGATTAAGGGTTTGCCTGGGTAGAAAGGGAGAAGAGAGTCTTGTAGACAGTCATTCAACTTGGATTGTCTTTTTTATGGAGGGTCCCTCCTTTTTTGGAACATCCCAGTCACTGCTCTTTAAACCTTTGCTTACAAGCAGCTTTCTCAGTTTATTTTACTTTTTTAAAAAGGTTGTAGGGGTACCATTAAATCCCTTGGAAAATTGGTGAAGGAAGGATGAAAAATCAGAGAGATTCCTTCAATCGACTTGCCTCTCTCATAAGACTTTTTAATGACCAAAGCAGCAGATGGTCCAAAAACTAATTCTCTATCCAAGGGAGTGTTAAAAATGTCATTTTGACATTTGGAAAGTTTCGGGAAAGGAAGCAAGCAAACCTCATAACAGTTCAAGTGGCAACAGCCCTGAGAGCAGCATTGGCAGAATCACAAGCACATTCCAAACAGGTAGCCACTTGAAACAGAGAAGCAATCAAATCACACAAAGCAGATTTCTCCTCAGAAGAGGAGATGGGTGCCATAATATTCCTCATAGGTTCAAAAAGAGGCAAGCATTAACTTCAACATGAGCTTGACAGTTGAGAATCCAAAAACATGTGCTGCTCTAGAATACTATTTTCCCCAAATCTATCAACAGCTTTCCTGTTACTGTCAGGAGGACAGGGATCGGTATTAACCAAATATTTAGCAGTAACAGATTTTACTAAAGCAATAGCTCTTGGGTCTAATCTGAGGGAGTATATAAAAACTTACTAGAATGAGGAACTTTATAAAATCTATCTGCTTTCTTGGAGAAGACATGATGGCTGTCGGACAAAAACATCCTCCTCTGCTGGAAGAACAGAAGATAATGGGATAGGCTTCAGAAAATCCAGTTTGTAATAAATCATACTACTACTTCAGGGACTATGGAATATCATTATGTTCCCAATGAAACAACTGGTTCATTATGGATATAGTCTCAAGGGAAAGAGAATCTGTCAAAGGACTGGCAAATGCCACACTCCCCCCAAAATTTGAATCAGAAATCTGATGATCTCTTCCTTCACAACTACTTTGTGGTTCATAAACTTTAACATCTTCAGAAAATGAAGAATCTCTTTTTCCTTTATCAGAAACTGCTAAAGTGTAAGGGTCAAGAGACTCAACTAAAACATGAGCTAAAACCAATACAGCACTCCTGTCCAAAATGACTAAGAAATGTGTCTAAGTTTTTGCTTCTTTTTGACAGGAGTAAAGAAGCAAAACCCACTTTTGCCAGGAAAACCCTCCTTAGGAGGAGGACATCATTCTGGCTAGGCACAATGGGCCTTGCCCCTTCTTCCAAGGTTGACAACTCTGGCACTCCCAACAACCACAGAAGACATATGTTCACAGAGTTATAGGGGTTTATTAGGCTAATGACCACTAGGGCCTTTTTAAACCTAGCCATGTACCCCAAATCTCTGACAAGTTCTGTTACCCTTGATAAGTGTAAGCAGGGGTCTGGGAGATTAATCATTTGCAGACTGCCTGTGTCCAAGTTAAAACCTGAATTGGGCTAGAGAGGAACTCTGCTTCACATGGATGAGGAGTCTCTTCCAGGGAAGGGTTAAGTCTCTGGAATACATTCCCATCTCTCTAATTGGTCCTAATTATATCATACGCAAAGTTTAAGTCTTTAAAACAGGCAATTCTGATGCTGTTTGTTTTGCAGATATGCAGGAGGTCCATAAGAGTGAGGTCTGACAATGCACTGTATGCCAGACATAGATCTCCCCTCAATGCCCTGTAGGAGAAAGGCATCTATATTACAACATCAAAGCTTTAGTTAATCGAATAACTAAGCTTGATCTTGTAATATTAACACCGGAAACTGTGGAATGGCAGTTTCAACCCTGGGAAACACTTCCCCTGGTCGCTATAAAAACAAAAAACTTTAGACCCGAAATCAAGTTGGGGCTTCGTCCCCCACACCCCCCCCAACTAAATATACCAACTCTGAGATCGCTCCAAATTGGAGAAAAAGGGCATAATTCACAAAATGGCCAATGGAAGCACTTCCCTGGGTTGAATCAGCCATTCAATGTTTTACGGTTTCAATATTACAAGATCAAGCTTTAGTTATTCGATTAACTAAAGCTTCGATCTTGTAATATAGACCCGGAGAAAGAATACAGGGATAGGGCCTTAAGGCAGTCTGCACAGGACATGTTACTTACACCCTGTATTCTTTTACCAAGGAACCTCTGTGGACATTCCAGTTGTTGGATATGCCTGGTTAGGTACATAAAGTGGGCACTGTACTCAATGATAGGTCTGATGAAAGCAGAATACAGCTGAATGATTACTTCCTTGGACCTAGATACCATACCTTTGTTTATAAGTTGCACAACATAGAATGATTTTCTCACTACTGTAGACATGTGATGGTCAGGCTAGATTACTATCTGCGTGTCCCCAAGTCCCTGACTATTGGGTCAACTTTTAGGGGTGTGTTGTCAATATGATAGTCAAGGGTGGATGACTTCCTAAAGCATACTACTGTGCACTTCTTGACAGTTACTTTTAGCCCACAGCTCTGACATCAGTTGTTTGTTTGTTTGTTTGTGTCAGCCCTTCCTCAAGAACATTTGTGTGGGTGGGGTTTCAAATGACTGCTCCTAATTTGCAATCATCTGCAAATTTAATCAATCAGAGGCCACTGACATTAGCCTTGATTTCAGAAAAAGTAAATGCCAAAAAGAAGCAGTCCCAGGACCAATTCCTGAGGGGTTCCATTTGTGACTGACCTCTTCGTAGAGATGGACTCCACAATTCTGACTTCCTGGGTCCTGTGAGCCAGCTGGCTATCCACTGGATGACATAAGGTTTTGTGTCTAACCTCGTCAACAATGCCAGAGTGGGATATTGTGTTAAATGTGTTGGTCAGGTCAAGGTAGGCAATGTAAACCATCTTGCCTGCATTCATTCCTTTGGTGACCTTCTCAAAGAAGTCCACTATGGTGAATAGGCATGACCTGCCTTGATGAAACCAAACTGGGTTTGGTCTAGTGTCTTGAGACTTCCTATGTCAATAATGATAATTTTCACAACCATTCTTTCCATGGCTTTGAATACGGGACTAATGAGAGTTATGGGTCTGTAATTTCCAGGTGCTGTAGATGGCCCACCTTTGTGCAGAGGAATGATTGTTGTGGCACAAGGCCTGTTTGGAGACTACAATTAAATGGCAATTCCAGAGGGCCTGATAGGTCATATTTCATGCTGTTTAGATGGCATCCTAGGATACAGTCTGGGCTCATCGATGCAGTGTTCTTGGTCCTAGAGAGACAGTTAAGGATCTGTGCCCTAGTGATAGCAGGGAGTAATATTTGATGGTATTTCTTGGGGGAAGGTTGAGGGGGAGAGAGTGGTAAAGCTGGAAATAAATTTGTCTGCCAGTAAGTTTGCTATACATTCCAGCTTTTTTTTTTTTTGAATTTCTCCAAGTCTCGTGTTTCTAATACCATGACGGGAATGGACCCCATTCCCAAGACAAAGCTGGATTGAAGTTCATGAAATTAGTATTGTTTCAGTCTTTAGTGTTAGCCAGAAGTAATCTTCGCAGCACCCACAATGTGCCTAGTAATGACTCCTTCTGTAATTCATACAGAGTTGCATGTATCGGTAACATATCCAAGTAAGAGTGTAAATCGTTTTTATAAGACCCTTTGCTCCTACTACTGGAAATGTCTGGGTATCCATCTTCCACATTGTCCTCGTTTCTGCCTGCAAATCTTGGTATTTTATGACTTTGTGTCTCTCTGTAAGCAATACTGTGGGCATTGGGTGTAGCAATTTCAATGATCAATGTTACTTTTGTCTTCTTTTCATGGACTACTATATCTGGTTTTCTCGTATCTATTTTTTGAACTGTTGGTAATGGATGATCCTGTGAGATATAAACTTCATTTTCTATGATGCTTTGTGGCTCAAGTTTCCAGTGTTTTTCAGCTACTAAAATATTTAAAAGTCATGTACTTAGCATAACTAAGTATCTGTATTGCATTGCCCATTTTCATTCTTCAATGTCGGATCAGAGACCCATCAGTGAGGGAGGCTCCGAGTCTCAAGCTACTCCCTCTTCCCACAATGCACCACACCTTCTTTAACTCTCCAGATTGAGTCTGCTGCCCTATAATTCAAGAGGTTATAGTAATAGTAAAGTGAACAGAAAAAAATTGAGGTTCAAACCCAGAACCTAAGGGTTTTAAACTTCCTCCAAGTACTTTTCAAAATGTACCAGGCCAGGGGAGGGATGTGAGGAAGAATGAAAATGGACAACACAAACACTTAAGTTACCAGTAAGTACATAACTTTTAAATCTGATGCTGTCCTTTTCATTCTTCCTCACTGATGGGTCAGAGTCCCCAGCTACACAACTCCTGGACATCCCTCAAAGAAGGATATGTTAAAGCATCGCAGAGTCAAAGGATGCCCTGCTCCTAGAAACAATTCCAATTTATAATGAGAAACAAAGGTGCAAGTCTTAGACCAAGTGGCTGCAGCACAAATCTCATCAATTGAGGCCCAGGAAGAAAAGGTAGATGATGTAGCCATGGATCTGGTGGAAGGAGCCTTGGGTAGTCAAGGTTAATGAATACCTTTTTGTGAATAAATGAAGGAAATACAATTTGTAATCCACTTGGCTAAAGTGATTTTTGAAACTGCCTGACCTGAATGGTTTGCTGAGAAAGATGCAAATAGTTGATTTCGTACACTTCTTCATCATGTAGAGATAAAAATGTAATTGCCTGTGAACATTTAGAAGATGCAAAATATATTCTCCTTTGTTTGAAAACTTGGGGGAATAAAATGGTAACTGAACTGACTGGTTAATGGTAGATTCCACGGCTACCTTTGGCATAAAGGAGGGATTTGTTGTTAACAATACCCTATCTTTATGTGAAATGATGCAAGAAGGTTTCGCTGACAAAGCCTGAAGCTCCAATACTCTTTTAGCAGAAGTAATTGCTACTAGAAAAACTGTTTTCCAGGAAAGAAATTTCATGTGGCAACTATCCGCCAGTTCAAAGGGCTTCTGGGTAAGGACTTGCAGCACTAACATGAGATCCCAAAGAGGAGGAGGGTCTTTAATTGGAGGCCTAAGAAAAATGCCTTTCAAGAAAGCCTTGCATAACCTGGAAGAAGAAAAAAAAAAAAAGAGAGAAGAAGATACCTTTCCAGCATGAAAACTGGAAATGGCAGCTAGCTGAAGTTTAATGGTAGAGAAACTGGCTCCTTCTTGAAAAAGGAGAACAGCTGAAATGGGAGCTGAGAAAGGGTCAATATTCTCTTTATAGGCCCAAATAAAAATCTCTTCCACTTGTTCTTGTAGACCTACCTTTTTAGTGGAAGCCCTCAGAGGCCAGAATTACATCACGGACAGAAGGGGTGAACCTGGACTTTCTTACAATTACTGGAAGTAGCAAAACCATGTAGTAAACCTTAGGGTGTGGAGACTTGAGGGCTGGAAGTCTGATGGATGGGATACGAGATCTTGTCTGGGATCCAGTATCCAAGGCGGATACTTCAGATGAGACTAAGAAAGAGGAACCATACTTGACGAGGCCAGAAAAAGGCAATGAGGAATACTGAGCTCTTCAACCTGCTGGCCTTCTGTAGAAACTGCAGGATCACAGGAAGAGGAGGGTAAGCATAAAGGAGCCCCAGGGGCCAATCGTGGACTACAGCATCCCTCAGTGACTCCCCCTTTGGGGGAATCAGGGCAAAATACGTGTTGCATTTGAAGTTCTGGGGAGAGGCAGAGATTGCAACAAGGTTGGCCACGATGGCTGAAAATCTTGTTTGCTACTGACTGGTTGAGGGACCAAGCATGAGGAGTCAGAATGGATCTGCTGAGTTGGTCTGCTAGAACACTGGTTTTCCAGGAATGTGCACTGCAACTAGAAAGTGGTCTGAAGATACCATCCATTCCCAAACTCTCATGGCCTCCCTACACAATGGGTACAAATGGGTTCCTTCTTGTTTGCTGATGTACCAGACTACTGACAAGTTGTCTGTACGAACTGCAATCATCTGGAGAGGGAGAATGTCCTGAAAGGCTTGCAACATTAGGAGGACTGCTCTCTCTCCAGGATACTGATATGCAGCTTGGTCTCAATGGGTGACCACATGCCTGGCAAGCTTCAGCTAAACTCGGTCAAATCTATCTATATTATCTGCATCTATGTTCCTCCAGGCAACAACATCTCTACCATCGAAAACATCCTTTGCTGGTTATCTCAAAACCTTCCCCAAGAAACCATAATCTTAGGTGATTTTAACATTGATTGGAAATGTTGCAACAACAATGTCCCTACTAGCCATATTAATCTCTATAGGTTTACCCAAACTATTACCTCCCCTACTAGAGTAAACAAAACTAATAAGAAAGAAAGCACCTTAGATTGGATACTCATTAATAGTCAACCCCAGACTTACGAATCTGGAACCCTCCCCGATGACATAAGTGACCACTCACTAACCTAATCATCAGGCTCAAAACCAATGTTCCCAATCAACCCATATTTAGGACAATCAGAACCAAGAAAAACTTCAACTTAGATCTATTCCAAAGTGAACTTACAACATGTAATTGGTCCCCCTTAAAATACCTTTCTCTTGATGAAGCTGTTGATTACTTTAATGCTAATTTCCTAGCCATACTCAACCACCATGCTCCTACCCGCTCCATCAGGATAAGAACTAAATACGCTCCTTGGCTTTCTAAGGAAACTAAGCAAAAAATCCATCTCAAAAATAAACACTGGAATAAATCACGCTTAACTAAAAACTCTGCTGACCTTCAAAACTACAAACAACTGAGAAATGAAACAAAAAAAAGCTATACTGTCCGATAAACAAAACTATTACCTACAATCTCAACAGACCCACCATAATAAGCCACAAAAGTTCTGAGCAAGTATTAAGCAATTATTACATCCCGGTCAATCTATCACACCTAACCCACAAGGCACTGACAAGGAAAATCCCAAACAAACTGCTAATGCTTTTAACACCTTTTTCACCAATGCTATTCAAACCCTTGCCAGTCAGCTCTCTCCTCAAAATGTAACTTTATCTAATTCTGACACTAACCCACCACCTCCATTTCACTTCCCAACCTGTCCCAACAGCATTCATTCTCACCTTGATCCGAAAACTCAAACCAAGCACTCCCTCTGCTAACCAACTACCTGCAGAATACTTACAATTAACAGCCATATCTATTGCTTACCCCATCTCCATTCTCATCAATAGAACCATCACTGAAGGATATATCCCTAAACTTTGGAAAGTCTCCCACATTATTTCCCTTCATAAGGGGGGAGACTCCACTGAACTCTCCAACTATCGACCCATAGCCCTACTTTCTCCTTTATCTAAGATTATGGAAAGATGTATCCACAGGCAATTGCTAGACCACCTTCTCCATCATAACCTGCTTTCCAACTCCCAACATGGTTTCAGACCTTCCCACAGCACTACTACTGCCCTCCTCTCCTTTATAGACACCATCAACAAAAACCGCAACCTTAACAAGCTTTCCTCTGCACTCTTCATTGACCTGTCCAAGGCTTTCAACATGGTAAATCACAATATACTCATAAACATTCTCAAATCTCTGTCACTTGACAATCTAGCTATAAAATGGTTCCAGTCCTACTTAAATGACAGACACCAAGCTGTGCTCTGGAACACCATTCTTTCTACCCATCTACCTGTTAATATTGGTGTCCCTCAAGGATCCATATTGGGCCGTCTCCTGTTTTCTATATTCATCAATGACCTTCACCAAGTAGTTCCCCAAGCTACATGTATACAATACGCAGATGACTCTACACTTATATGCTCAGCCACTTCTGTAACTGAACTTCACTCCCATACACAAGACGTATTTAATTCTGTAGAATTATGGTTTACAAAACGTTGTCTCTTACTAAACCCCCCCAAAAAACTAAACTTCTCCTTTTTACAGCTACCAGTAAATCTCCTCCAATAGACTTCACTATTACATCCAATAATAATACTCTTATATCCCAAGATCCTACTACCAAACTGCTAGGAATCACCATAGACAACAACCTTAACTTTGACACCCATATCAACAACACTCTGAAAACTACTAATAAAAAAATAGGCTCTCTTTATAGGATCAAACCCTTCCTAACTCCTGCAACCAGAATAACTATTGCCCACACCCATCTAATCTCCACTCTTTTTTATGCCTCACCCATATTTACTAATCTGTCAAAAAATAACCTTAAGAAACTACAAAACTCCTACAATAGTATAGCCAGATTTGCCACAGGTAACTCTTACAGAACACACCATTGCATTAATCTAAAACAACTAGAGTGGCTTGAAACTTGCCATCGCCCATAAAATACTTTATCAACCAGCCAAGACACCCATCCTATCTAACCTTATTCACCCCTACTATAACCTGAAGTCCCCAAGATCTTCACAAAAACTTCTTATAAATATCAACAAATCAAACAATAGAGCAGGAGACTCTCTCTTCTCTAATATTGTCAGGAAAACCTGGAATCTACTTCCCTCCGAACTTTCTACACTTCCCTCTACTACTCTGTTCAAAAATAAACTTAAGCTCCATCTCAAAACACATTGGATGTGCCCCTGTACTAAACCTGACTGACCATCATGCTCTTGTTACTTGATGCAACTTTACCTTCTCATCTCTGCAAAAATTTCATCTTAACAGCCTCTATTCTACCTCTCCATATTTTTCTTACTTATCCTCAAAGGTAGCATATTGTACTACTAGATGTATTACTCAACTGCTACATCATATTACTTTCTTTTTTTATCTTCCTTTTATCTACACTTATACTTTACTTTTTAGCTTTTAATCCTTTGAACATTAAATTGTAACTTCATTAGTAATTGTACTAAGCCTAGTTAGATATTTTCATTTTTTTCTATAATACTTTATAAATGTGTGACGACATAAATAAAATTTTCTTTTTTTTTTTTTTGCAATTTAAATATGTACTGTTGTATATGTGAACTTCATCTGAACTGACTGGAGCTTATCTCCCCGGGCCTCTACTGAAAATGGACATATATCCAGCTAGACTAGCCCGGTCAACAAATGTAAAATAAAAAATAATTCCCCGCCCCAACAGGCAAGTGACCACAGACGCTTCCCAATGTGAGGGGGGGGGGGGGTGAGAAAAAGGTCTGCCAAGAAACAGGTCATCTGATTGCATCTACTACTGTAGATGATTCCTGCAGATCGAACACAGTTTTATGGGAACTGAAAGTGTTTGGTAGAGGATGGACCATTGAACCGCTATTGTCTATTGAAGAACCCTCATAACGTCGCTAATGGGACTAGAATAATTGCAGCTGCCATTGAACTCAGAGCTCGAAGTATTAATCTTGCTGGTGGAGAAGGTATATCAAAACAAGTCCTGGACCTGTTGTCTTAGTGATAGCACACGATGCCTCGATAAGGAAGCCACTTGTGTAGTGGTGTCCAACTCTGACCCTATGAATTCTAGGTTTTGAACAGGAATCAAGTTTGATTTAGCCAAAATTACTGCAATGCCTAGATGTTTGAAGAGCTTTACTAGAGAATTCCTAGACTGCAGTAGTCTATGCCTTGCTGTTGCAGTGAAGAGCGAATCGTCTAGACAGGAAAATACCTGTGATACTTTTAGCTACCACTGCCAAGCATTTGGTAACACCTGGGGGGCTGTGGTGAGTCCAAAGAGCAGTGCTCTGAACTGGTTCCAGCCAAACATTCAAGAGCCTTCTGAAGCCCCTGTCTATTTTGATAGGATAGTACATGTCCTAAAGACCTGCAGAGCTCATCCAATCGTCCTTGCGCAAAAGTGGCAGAATGGACTGAACCATAACCATTCAGAACTTTGACTTCCTGATGAATTGATTCAAATTGCCGAGGTCTAATATAGGTCTCTGGTCCTTGTTTTCATAGGCACTAAAAAGAAGTGAGAATAAGTTCTGAATCCTCTTTATTCAGTCAGGACCTCTTGGATAACTTTTTTGTAGAAGTTTTTGGACTTCTTGAATGGCGTACTCTCTCTGACTGGGTAGTACTTAGGAGAGTTTCCTCCTGAGACCTGGAGGAAGAAGGGAAAAGGGAACACAATAACCACTTGATATAACGGTTAGCACCCAGATGCTGGTTGTTATGTTTGTCCTGGCTCCTAGGTGCAACTATAGGAGGACCCAGACTGCCTCCAGAGCAGAACAGATGGGCAGCACTTTAGGAGTGCTGATAGGGTCTGTCAGGCAAGGGGTCTGTCAGGAAAGGAGGTTCCTGAAACTCTGAATTTGCAGGCCCCCTCTGTCTCTAGGATGGCGTGTCTCAAACCTCCTCCTCTGCCTCTGGAGGAGGCATCCCTGCACAGGTCCTGGAAACATCCTTGAGATTTTCTGAACCAAAGTTTTCTTCCCTTCTCAATGACTCCTTGAGAAGGTCCTCTGATGGGTAAAAAACTTGATCCCCATGGCAGACAAGGTCTTCCATTCTTGCTCACTGTGGGTTAGTGTGTCTTTCACTGATGGTCCAAACAAAGTGGAACAATCTATTGGGGGCATTAATGAACAACACCTTGAAGGTCTCCACAAAGTCACAAAGCCGCATCTAGGCATGTCGCTTAATGGCTATGCCTGCATCAGCTGCTCATGAGGTGCCTTCCGTGGGCGAAATCAGCCTCAGAGGAATTTGCATGGGAGGAAAGAGTAGCCAGTTGGGGAAAAACCTTCAAGTCCTCCTCCGACATAGTCTCTACAAGAGTGTCAGTTAGCCTATTGACCAGGTCTCTCTGCAAATGGGTGAAGTACACCAAATAGTTTAATGATTTCAGAGCGAAACTACTTGAGGTATAAACCTGATTTCTATGTCTGTCCAATGCCCTAGACTCCTTGTTTGGCTGATGGACAGCGGAGCTTTGTTCAGCTTCTTCCTCCTTTGTGGCTGCCACAACAATACCATCTACCAGAACACTTTTGCTCCAATGTGGAAAATCAGAAGGTGGGCTGAGAAATCTATTGGGGCATGTGGGGATAAGCTTGACTGTGTCTGGTTCCTTCCAGGCCAGTCAGGAAAATAAATCTATCAGGGCATCTGCCGGGGGACGATGCCCCGGATATAGATGGGCGCACCCTGAAAGCCCCCAGGAACATCAATTCTTTAGAAGGAGGAGGCTGGGAGGACCAGCCACCTTTCTGCCTAAGGAGTTCCAGAATGTCTCCAGAAGAGACACTGTCAGGTAGTATTCAGGGAGATCCTTTTCCCTCATCAAAATCGGTGTCCTCAGAGAGAGACTCCATCAGGGAGTCCATGTGCCTCCTTTTACACTTTACCCTCTGGAGGGGCCTCCTCCATGGTGTATTCTAAGGAGGTATCAGAAGAAGGGGGGTTCCCTGGAGGGGAAGTGGTCCGGAGGATCCTTGGGGCAGGCTGACCTATGGCAAGTGTGATAGGCTCAGTGCTCAGATCCAAGGAAGGATGGGGCAGACCCTGGGAGTGAGGAGACGCTTCTCTGACCCTAGAGAAAGCCCTTTCTGCAACCCGGAAGGCTGACAGACCTGAGGAAACCCTCTCCCTCAGAGCTGAAGTTACCAAAGGAGTGAGAGCAAAGTCGGCTACGGATCTGTGACCTCCCGACAGAACAGGACCTGACCTGCAGAGGGCTGAAGCCCCAAGGAGAAGAGAGACCTGACAAAGTCAGAGCCAAACGCAACCCCCAGAGTTGGTGTAGAGGTCTCAAATCCAGGACCAGCTCTGATCTAACAAAAAAGGAGAAAAGCTGGTCAGAGATGTAGTCCGAGTCAAGGAAGGGAACTTCCTCTGATCCAACCTCGACTCTCTCTGGAAACCAAGCTGAGAAAAGGAGTCTACAAAGTAGAAGATGCAGCACTCATGGATCCATGATGGGATGGAGACAGCAGGACCCTCATCTGGATCTGCACCTTGAGGAACTTCTGCATCATCCCGTCAATATCGGCCTCAGTGAGATTTAAGGAAAACCTGGAGGAGAATGCCTAGGATGTATACCTGAATTTTGTTGGTGTGTTAAAGACTTTGGCAAGAAGAGCTAGAGACACAGTTTCTATTTGAAAGGTCGGTAGATGAGTCCTAATAGTAGGATGCAAAGGCTTTGGATCCAAAGATAATATTCCTGGAGTAGGAGAACCGGTAATAAGGACTGGAGGCCCTAGAACCCAAAAGAATCTTTGATCCACCTGGGTCTGAAGCAATAGGATCCAGTGAGCTCTTAGGACCAGACTGGTTCATGACACTAGGACCCACAGACGATGGATCCAAGGATGCTTTTGGATCAGACATCTTTCTGGTTGCATTCGGATCCAGGGCAGTCAGATCAAAAGGCCTTGGTCTTTTTTGGCTGTGCTGCGAAGGCTACGTTGATGAAGAGGAAAGGGATATTTTGGAGCCAGCATGCTTCGAGGGGGGTTTGAGCCCCTGAAGGAGAGGATGCAGGCAAAAGGCCTTTCAGTATTAATTTATTCCAGCGGTCGGCCAAGGCTTGGGGGTTAAAGGCTGCACACACCAGGCAGTCAGTGTTCAAATGCCTTGGTCCTAAAACAACAGATGCAGTTCTTCTGGCCATCAGAATTTGGGATCTTATGCCCACAAGAAGTGCATTGTTTAAAGCCTGTAGGTTTCTTGGCCATTTCTCGAAGCTGGAACCTATTGAAAAAGAACAATACAACAACTAAAAATAAATAAATAAAACAATCCTAAGATACTATACTATAAACACAGTCGAGATTCTAACAAGGAAGGGGAGAAAAACAGAGAACAATTATATATTTACATATCTACAGGATAATTAGAAGTTACACAATTTTCTGAAACTTCTCTCCCAATAATGAAAAGTCCTGAGACTCCAGAACCACGTCTGTATGCAAAGCGCTGCAAATGAGATCTGGGGAGTTAAAGAAGGTGTGTTGCATTATGAGAAGAGGGAGGAGCTTGAGACTCTGAGCCTAAGTCTTGAAAAGGCAGCCGAGTTGGATCAGAGACCCATCAGTGAGGAAGAATGGAAAGGACACCAGATTATAATGTTTGCACAATCCCCAATGCAAGAGTCTTGCCACATTATTATGCCTTTCAGTACATGGTCCTTCTGCCATTAGTATAATCACAACCAACAACAAGATTTGCGACTGTTTCAAATTCTGTTTTACAAAACCTACATTTGTCTGTTTCTCCCACATGTTCAATGCAGTTTGTAAACCAATGTGTACTTAGTCTACTATCTTGGGCCGCCAATATTAAGTGTTCGTCTTTTGGTTTAAAGTTCACCTTTCCTTAATCATTCCTGCATTCGATCCTGATCAACATGAGGTTGTTCCAAGAGGTTTCTATATTTGCAACTATATTTTATGCATGTTCCACATTTCTTGCTTGCTCATCTGATCCTTCACCTTATATTCTTTCGTTTTTTAACACATTCAGTTGCTGCCCGATTTCTATCTACTTCTGGTTTTATTTCCATTCCCACTTGACACTGATATGCTAAACTAAGCAGGGAAGTCATATTAGACTCATTCTCCTCATGTTTCAAAACTTTCACTATATTTGAGTCTTGTGAGGTCAGCAGATACATATGCAGTCCCATGATTGCAGATAAATACAGGTCATCAACTTCGAGGAGGCCCATACCTCCTTCAGAATGGGGAATATATAATCTTGGTATGCACTGATTTTTATAAATCATTCGATGACCATGAAGCACTCTTCTGGTTTTCCCGTCCAACCTATCCAACACATTTTGCGACCAAGTCAGTCACTCAAAAACTAAGTTAGGACAAAGAGCAAACTGGTTTATAGCTTGGATTTTGTTTTTAATGTCAACACTGATTTCAGTATTAATTTAAGTCTTCGAAAATATTCCTTACTAAGTTTTACTCCCATTTGTTCATGTTTTATTGTTGATCCTTCATCAGTTCCCAAATATTTATATACTCCCTCTTGCTGAAGTTCTTTTATATCACATCCCTGTCCCAAACTGATGTTTCTTGGTGTTACAGCTTTCCTGCTTTAAAAGGTTGCTTTTGCACATTTATCAAGACCAAATTACATTATTATATCTGAAAAATTCTGGCCACTTGCAGTTGTGCTTTCAGTTCCTCACCTGATGAAATATACAGTTTTAAATCATCTACAAAAAGATGAGAAGTCTACACTTTGCTGTTTTCTCTGAACCAAATTGTAGACAATGGGTTAAGGGCAAGACAAAAGAGTAGGGGTGACAGAGTCACCTCGGAATATCCCCCTTTGAATTTTTATTCCTGGAATAATAATCTGTCCTTTATCATGGCTTAACTGCAAAGTGGTTTGTCACTGTTTCGTGGTTGCTGTAATGTAATCAAATCAGTATAGGGTGTATCTTACAAACTTTTAAGCACTCTCATCCATGCATGAGAAATACTGTCAAATGCTTTGGTCATACTTCGATTCTTCCTATTTTTAACAGATCTCCATTATAACTTTATTTAAAAACAAATGATCCTTTGTTCCATATGACTTTCTTTTATTATCCTTTTGTTCTAATGCCATGATGGAGTTTTCTTCTAAAGGACTATAAACTCTGACAGCATCAGTTCCAGTGTACAGTTTAGATGTTATCGGAAGGAAAGTTATTGGTCTATAGTTTTTAGGACAGCTTGTGGGTTCGCTCTTAAGTAGGAGTATTGTTTTTTCCTATTGTTAACCAGGTTGGTGTCTGGGGTGCACATACAAATAGTTCTTATTCATGACTAAATCTTCATGTAAATATATTAATACCTTTACCCTGAAGTTAGATATGGCATCTAAGGCTGGGGTTTTCCAACTGGGAGCTTTTCTTAACTTTGTTTCAGTCTCTCTGGCCATAACTTCATCCCATTTCATATCCTGTACATTGAACTTCTTATTCTTTTACTACTTCTATCCATTTTGCATCTTTAAGTTTCATAGGATCCTCATAGATATTTCTCCAAAATGCATCTTTTTCTTTTTTTTTGGTGGTGTTTCAGTTCCTTTTGCCGTGTTTCCCCAAGTCTCTAAAACTTTTTTGGGCTATCAGTAAATTGCTTATTTTGCACTTTATATTTATCTGCATACCGGGTCTATATTAGAACACAGAACTTTCAAAATGTTGAGTGTTCTAATAGCGACCCGTTTTCAATGAACGCTGAAAATATCGAAGAAACAGAAAACCAAATTTTTTCCTAGGGAAAGAATTTGGTTGTCCATTTCTGTTGCTTCGGTATTTTCAGCTCTGTGGTGGAAAGTTAAGGGTCGGGTTCAGGTAAGTGTGCGATTGTGTGGACGTGAGGATTAGGGCGGGGTAGGTGAGTTAGGGTGCGGGTGAGGTGACTGTACGATAGTGACGGACCTTACAGTTAGGGTTTGGGTTAAGGTAAGTGGATAGTTAGTGGTGTATGTATAGTTTAGTGTAGGGTTAGGTGTAAGAGTTTAGGTGCATGTGTGTGGATTGCTGTTTGTTTGGTGTGCTTGTGTTGTGTGCATGCGTTTTGGAACAGCAAGTTTTTTCCATAGGAAAAAATTTGCTGTTCTGTATGTTCGATGTTTTAAATTTTCGATTCATAGGGTTCGATATTAGAACACTTGAAATTTTCGAAAATTCTGTGTTTTAATGTAGACCCTGCATATCATCTGCCTGTGCCGATATTTTTAGTTTATTATTTGCGGTAGTGCATGACAGATCCTTATATCTGTTCTGATAATGCACATTGCTTTTTTTCACATCTGAGTATTTATGTTGACCTGTTCCCTCTTCTTTCTCTTCTAAGAGTGACACTTGTTGTCTTAACTGCTTTATAGTTTTCTCTATTCGATACTTCCATGATGGCATTCAATTTCTCCCCCTTTTTTTCCTTACAACCCTGTATTTTTGTGGCAAGATTATCTGTTTTTAATTTAGCTGACAGTAGTATATCCTATTTACTTCTATTATACCACATGACTCTCTACTGACGGTCTTATTTACTGTGCTCATTTGTTTTATCAAACTTTTAACTTTTTGGGTTTTATTGACTTTCTCTAGTGTATTTTTTTCATTGATCTTAATATGTCTGCCCATTTCAATCAAATCAAGCAACTCTTCTCTTCGATCATTTCCTTCTAAACTGAGGGCACATTATTTGTTCTCCATTTCCTGCGGGCATTCTATAGAAAGTTCCAGAGCATCGTTGTGCACCACATTCTCTTCAGTTTCATCCTGTGTCATCCATTGCTCGTTCATATGGGAGCACTCTGGCCTATCATTCCACAATGCTGACTGCATCAGAATTGCCACAGTTTCCTGTTGCTTCTCTTGTTGTGCAATTCCAACTGAAGGTTTGTACCAGTTTCCTATGAAAGGCTCCAAAGTGTCTTCATATGGCAACTGATCAGAGTTTTCCCACTCCACTAGTTTCTCCTTAATTTGGGGATCCATTGCTCTATCCTGCTGTAATGTTGTCCGAGTTAGATTTTATACACTAAACTAAATCATTCCCTTCACAGGTAATCCATAACCTCAGTTTATATTTATTTCTTTAACTTCTAGAATACTAATCCTTTTTTCTACTTTTCCTCTTTGTTTTCTCATTTTTTGTATTATAAAATTTTCTATGTCTGAATTCCTTTGCCTGTATTTCTCTTCAAATATCTTTGGCGCTGCTCTTTTTGTATTGCTTGGTTTTGCTTCCTCCTTTTCATAAATACTGCACCATATTAAATCTCTTTCTTTCCCATGTCCATATCTCTTCTTCAGATGTCTCCTTCTGTCCATATCTCTTCTTCAGATGTCTCCTTCTGTTTTCCTTACTTTGGGGACTCGTTCCATCATGCTTTGATGTAGCCTGTGTTAGACTTTCTGCAGTAAATCCTTCATTTCGCAAATATTCCATAACTTCATCTTATATTTTAAACTTCTGCTTTACTAATCTTCTGTTCTATGTTCCCTCTTTGTGATTTGTTTTTTTAATTGTGAATTTTTCCATATCTGGATGCCTTTGCCTGTATTTCTCTTTGAATATCATTGAAGCTACCTTTTTTGTGTTGATTAATTTAGCTTTCTCCTTTGCATAAATATTGCACCATATCAGCTCTTTCTCTCTTTCCCATGTCCATATTTCTTTTTTATACCTTTCAAACCTTTTTGTTGTTTATATTTTCGCACTTCCTCAGTCACTTCTTTTTCCAAACGGCCAGAGGTTTCTTGGTCTATATAATGTTTTTCATAAATCTACTGTATTAATGAACACACTTTTTTATTTGATTTATTTGAAGCTTCTGACAGTTTTTCTTGTGGAAGTATTTTTCTTTCCTCAAAATTTCACTCAGTCTTTTTGTATATCATTTGTCTGGAAATTCCGGGCTTCTTGCACAATAGTAACAATACATAATTTCTTTCTTATCCTCAAAAGCCCACTCTTATTGTCTTTATGGTTCTTTTTTTGGCCTTAAGTTTTTGTGGGCTGCTACTTCCTTCTATAGTGGGGGAAGGGGGCATCCTCCCCCTGGGTCTGGCCTAGCCCCATTGTAGAAATGTTTCCATTCCTTGCAGATTCTAAACTGTCATTTTTCTCCAGTTCTGGCATCAGTGTGCCCACCTGGACTGGGCACTTTTTTTTTTTTTTTTTTTTAGTCCTGGGTCTTGTGCACCCAGCTATCTTTATTATTTTTAACCTACTTCTGTCCATGCTACACGCTATATAAAATACAGTCTATATTTCAGTGTCGCCACTTTGTGCAAAACAGGGTCCACCTCATGAAGGTACTCACCAAGACTTGAGAATGAATTCAATTCCAGCAATACTACTCTCCTTTGCTTGCAGACTTCTCTCCATTCAGACCCCAGTACAGGTGACTACATTAACAATGAGCTCTGCACACAACTGTGCATTGCCTTTGAGGTGGAGGACATAGCTAAAGAATGCCTAGTAGTTTGGCCTGGGAGGCCAAATTTACCTCAAACTTGGCTTTGGTGCACTTTATTTGTCCTCTGGGTGTTTTAGTTTTATGAGAGTGATTTTATCCTGCTGGGTGCTGAATATCTTACTTTTTTGGAATGATTGTCTTCTTTCTTTTACACATCATACTGATTATGTGATTCCAACAGTGTGGCTTGGGTTTTGAGTTAGTTTTGTACTTCTGGTGGGTACAGCTGCCTCTGTGCAGCTATGAGGATGCTTGTATGAGGTTTCTGTAAACCATTCTGAGTAGACAGCAGTGTTCTCAAGGTTTAGAGGGGCTTGACATTTTGATGTCAAACTCCTGATCCATGGTGGCTGTAGGGACTACACTAGAGGGAGAGAAGGAAAAAAAAAGGATGATTGGTCTGAGAAACCATTAGTGGCTACAGTCACCCATCTGCAGCTGAGGCACTTTAGCAGTCTGCTGTGGTGGCAAGGGATATTTAGGAAGGCTCTTCTTTTAGTGGCTGGAAAAAGGAGGAACAGGTAGTTTGTTCCATGGTTAAGCCAAAAAAAAAATGCCCGATTCCGCAATAGTTGGTAAAACAGGCATGTAGTAAAAAACAGTACAATTTGCACTGCAAAACAAAACAAAACAAAAAAAAAAAAAACATTAAAATCCATTTTAAACACTTACTCCAGCCCTCCCAAGTGAAATAGCACAACCTTAACCTCAGAAAAAGCAGTTTTGATTTAGTTTTAACAACTTTTTACCACAAAAGCAAAAAAGTGACAAGACCATTCAAAAGTAATTATAAATTAAGTGAGTCATTAAATTTTAACGCCAGAACAAATGTTTTTTTTTTCTTTACAAAAGTAGTACATTTTTTTTACATAAAAAATAAAGTAGAAGCTTGTACCTCCGATGGGAACTTATCTACCCAGTAATGCAACAGCGTTAGGAAACTGATCCTCAAAAAGCCTGCAAGACTAGCACTCTTTGGCTGCATGAAAACTTTGAAGGACTTGGGTCTCAGGCCTTTTAGTAAGCTCAGCTCAAGCTCACAAACAGTTTGGGCCTGTGGAAGCTGCCACGACACTTTGGAAGCTGGCTGGCTGTTGCATTCTTAGAAGGATATAACCAGTGTCAAAGGTTAATGCAACAGCGATCTATATAATAAAAGTAGCTTGGACAGAGTGTGATCTTCAC
Organism: Protopterus annectens; assembly: GCF_019279795.1. Taxonomy (NCBI): domain Eukaryota; kingdom Metazoa; phylum Chordata; order Ceratodontiformes; family Protopteridae; genus Protopterus; species Protopterus annectens. The sequence continues at coordinate 272,137,959 of NC_056728.1, forward strand.
ACAAACAAATCACACACTGGACATGAATGCCCTGGAGAGGAATTCAACCTCATCATAAATACATTTATGAAATCCCCACTCTTTGCTGTTGAAGAAATAATCCATAAGATATTTAAAATGCTAAAATACGATTAAGAGGCTAACAACTCTTCAGCTTGAAAACAAACACAGTTTAAAAAAAAAATGTAATGAACTTTCAACTGCCACTGAAGTGGACCTAATCCCAAAGCATAAGAAAACAATTTCTGACAGAAAAAGCAAGCAGAATAAGGAAAACTCCCTCAAACAGTCAGTTGACTATAAAAGGGCAGAGAATGAAAAAAGTGACATGATCACCATTCACACCACTGAGAAATAGTTGACAAACAACAAAAGCAACCTGGGGTCACTTTAGAAGTTCATCTGTGCTTTTTTTTTTTTTTTCAAAAAACTTTTTATTGAATTATTAATATATGCATATTTACAATACAACAAGAACACAATAACCAAAATAAACATCGGATATAAGAGCATGGGAGTTCAAGTATAAATGCAAGACTATAACAATGTAAATGCAAGAACTCCAAACAGGACAACTATAACATAACTATATACAAAGTATGAATATGTTAAACCAGAGGCAACAAAGTATATAAGCCTGTATATAAAGGAGTATTCATGTAAATGTAAGTGAGAGAGAGCTAGGTTAATAAAACTATAAAAAAAAAAAAAAAAAAAAAAATGACAGATTATTAAACACTATCCAAGATGTGCAATACCTTTTCTAAGACTTTATTGTTAAGAGCTAACTTCTTTGGACTCTTCACCAGTAATTTCTGAGCTGAAATATAAGAGTAGGCTAAGGTTCTAAAGTTATTCCAATTTAGTTTAAAAGGATGGTGCGGTCTAACCAATTTTTAGTAATATAAAACTTAATGAGTGAACAAATATAAACTAACACATGTGTATCAAATTGTGATAGATGAATAATAGGAATATGAAGAATCGCTAATTCCCAGGATAGCGTGGATTTTTGGTATCCCATTTTTTGTAATCTGATTTTAAGGGAGGTCCAAAGTCTATGTGAGTGCTGACAGGACCACAAAATATGTAAGAGATCAGCATAAAAAGAAGAACAGCAAGAACATGAGAAGGGAATTCTGGAGTCAAACTTGTTAAGTTTGGAAGGAGTATGATATGCATTATTAAATATCATTAACTGGGTATAAAAAAGCTTCTTGAATGGGGAATAGTCTAAAGTATCCTTGATGGCTGAAAGTTTCTGAGTTAAAGACAAATGGACATTCTGTTTATCCCAATAATCAGAAAATAGACAAGTATTATTATGTATTATCTGATTAACCAGATTATAAGATTTAGATAACATCTTCTGTGGTAATGTTAGAGCTTGTATAACAGTGGTAAGATTTGTAAAATCATTTATACTTACTTTAATGTGAGCAAATTTCACAATGATGCTATCTCTCAATTGACGTAGTATAGTAATGTAATTAATATTTGCTTTCAGCTTTATGCGTAGGTTAGTGAGAGATAAATCGTTATATTGTAGCAAGTCCCACACAGTGAAACTTTGAATAAGTGGAAATTTAGAAAGATTAAAAGGTACATTATTAAACTGGATATTAGGATTTAAATGTAAAGGTTGTGTTAGCTGAAAAATGCTATTTAGATTAATGAGTTTTATTAATTCTTGAAAATAATTGATCTTTTGTTTTAAGGGTTTGGAAATTTTCAGAATGTTAGCAGCTTCCTTAGAAAGGAAAGGAAGAGCAATCGGGTTAATATTTTTACTTGAAATGTATTGATGCCATAATTTGGTCCAAATGGGGTACTGCCTATACCTATCAGTTTTCAAGTTCACAATGGTGAGTAGTTTGTTAGCCGAAATAATTAAATAATACATGTAAAAGTTCGGAAGACCTAGGCCTCCTTTATTTTTAGGACACGTTAATTTAAGAGATGATATTCTGACTGACTTAGGAGACCAGATAAATCTAGCTAATTCCTTATTGACTTTTGTAAAGAAAGATTTAGGAATAATCTGGTCTAGGGCATTAAATTGAAATAGGAGTCTAGGGAGTATATTCATTTTGACTATCGCTGCTTTGGATAAGAGTGATATATTAAGTAATTCCCATCTATGTAAATCTAAAACTATTAATGACCATACTCTGTGAATATTATTTTGAAATGTAGAAAGACCATTATGCTCAATTTGAGTACCTAGGTATTTGATTGCATAGGTGAAAGAAAAAGGGGAATCTGAAAATATGTGAGGTTTATGGGCAGATGGATTTATAGGAAAGATGAAAGTTTTATGAGAATTCACCTGATAATCAGAGGCCTGTGAAAATTTATTAATAATATTGATTATTTTCACAAGGTCTGTACTAGGCGTTTGGAGGTATATCACCAAGTCATCCGCAAATGCAGAAAAGGGCACCTCAGTATTTAAAATTTTGGGAATCTTGTGAAAGTGTTTTGTGTTATATATAATAACATTGGCTCTAAGTATAGATTAAAAAGAAAAGGAGATAATGGGGATCCCTGTCTCGCACTATTAGTGATTTTATAATCTTAGAGGCATTTCTATTGATATGAAGAAAGGTGGAAGAATCCTTATATAAAACTTTAATAAAATCAATAAAAGTATTAGGTATATTAAAGCAAGACATAAAAACGTAAAAAGAAAGTCCCAATTTACTCTGTCAAAAGTCTTTCTCAGCCAAGGATCAGTGCATATATAGGATTTCTATCTTTTTTTGCTAAGTGTATAAAGGCATCTAGAGATAAAGTATTGTCCCATACATGCCTGTGGGACATAAAGCCTGATTGATCTGGGAAATTAATGATGTTAGAACTTTTTCAATCTCTCAGCTAATAATGAGGCTAAAATTTTAATGTCAATATTAATTAAGGAGATAGGTCTATAATTATTAGGATCTGTTTTGTCTTTATTATTTTTAGAATTAATATGGTTTTGAGACATTCCAATGTAAATCTGATATACCATTTATTTTTATGTAGTTAAAAACTTTAAGAAGAAAAGGTACAAGAATTGACTTGTGAGTCTTATAAAATTCTGGTGTAAATCCATCCGGACCTGGGGATTTATTAGTTTTAATCTTGTCAATGGCTTCTGAAATTTCTTGAGATCTCAAAGGGGCCGATAGTGTTTTCCTTTGTTGATCATTCAGCAGTGGGAATTTAATGGAAGATATAAAACTTTCAATATGCTGTATAGTCATAGGGTCAGGCTCTTTAGAGTATACATCTGAAAACAAGGTAGTGAAAAGATGCATAATTTCTAAGTCCGTATTATATATCTTGTTGTTATAGTGTATGGGTGCTATTCTAGGTAAGGACTGATTATTTTTAATTATTCTGGCGAGAACTTTAGAGGGGACTTGAGCCCATTCAGAATAAGTAGCTAAGAGCCTTTGTTCTATTATAGAGAGATTATGTTGGTGTAGTAGTAAAAGTTCTTTTTGGAATTCACAAATTTGTAGATATATAGAAGAATCAGGATTCAATCTGTGCTGGTTTTCTAAAGTTTGGACTTTTAGTTTTAACGAGGATTCTTTATTTCTATACTGTTTTTTAAGATAAGAAGCCTTGCTAATTAACTCTCCTCTAAGGTTTGCCTTACAAGCAGCCCATTGAACATCATATGGAATGTCTGATGTATCAAGATTGGAAAACATTTCTTGTATAATCTCAGTAATTATAACATGGATATTCTTATTCAAGAGAAGGTTGTTGTTAAATGTCCATCTATTTTGTGTATATATGCGTGGCCTCGTTATATCAAAGCTAATCTTAAGTGATATCCTTGAATGATCAGATAAGAATCTAGGCTCCATGAAGTATTCAATTTTTTGATGCATAAGAAAAACAGAAACAAGAATTAAATCTACTCTTGACCATGCATTATAACATTTAGAATAATATGTATATCTATCTTTCCTGTCAGTATGTACATTGAGGGTAATGGGATCTATAAGGTTGAGGTCTAACATTAATTCTTCTAGGGCAATAGATGCTTGGTGATTATATGAAATTGATCTACTAGTACAATCGATATCAGGATTAATAACGGCATTCCAATCCCCACCCATAATAATATAATGATCCTTGAAAGATGAAAGAATATTACATACCTGAATAAAGAAAATATGTTGGTGGTCACAAGGACTATATAAATTAAAAAACAAGAGTGGTTTATCAATGTTAGAAAAATAAGAAGAGAAATAACACCATCTACCATCTACGTCATAATTTATGTTTGTAATATTACCTAGGAAATTGTTTTTGACTAAAATTGCCACACCTCTTGAATTAGAGCAATCCCCGGCTGCAATTATCATTTTAACCCATTTCTTATTGTTTTCTTTTTTCCAGTCATCTCTATGCACGTGTGTTTCCTGCAGAAAACAAATACTGGCCTGAGATTTGAACACTAAATGAAACAGTAGTGATCTCTTAGTTTTGTTCTGTAACCCTCTGACATTCCAAGAATCAATATATAAAGACATTACATTAGTTGCTTTAAGTCTATGTATCTACTTAAGTGTTTACTCAGTAAAATCTTAAATACTTTACTTAGTAAAATCCTAAAAAAATAGAAAATATTGAACCTAGTCTCACTGTATAAATTATATTGTATGTTACTGCCTCTCAAAAGTTCCAAAATCAAAACCAGTTCCCTCCATACTAACCCAGTGCCTACCCATCTGTCTACAACAAAAGAAGGAACATATGAATCATCACAAATAATAAAGTTAACTTTGGTTAACATAATAGAAATCATAACTGAAATAGTTCTATAAAGAGTCCTGAAAAGGACTATTATATCTTTAAACATAACTATACATATATACAAAAACATGGAAAACAAAATGTCCGTCATAGTAAAACCTCACCACACCAACCCTCCTTCTCACTGTAGTGTTTAAAATAAAATTAAATGTATTGACAAGTTTGTGGTATCCGCTAGATGTAATGTGTATATGATAGGTGTTGATAGGGATATGAACCTATTTGTGACTCTGGGATATTAGACTCAACTTTTATTAGTACCCATTTATCACCTGTTTATGTAGCTGTCATACTACATATATAAATATAAATGACGACTGTTTATATGACTTAAGAAGTGTTTAAGAAAGACAATTCTACACACAATCTTATTATTCCCTAAATATCATATTTCATTCGCTTACAAGCTTCACAAATTCTTGCATTCATTTTCCAATTATCCATGTAATCTAATGCAGAAATGCAGGGCAACTAGATGTCATCTTAGCACTCATTGGGTGCAAGATGGAGAAAATAAAATCAGGATAGGATGCTAATCCATCACATGGTGCACATATGTACTTGTGTACTTGCAGGCAACATGATGAATTTCCAATTCACCTACAACAGTATTTTAGGACTGGAAAGGAAACTATGGTATCCAATCACCCCCCACATACACATATGTAGGGAGGACATGAGGATTTTGTTGAGAATCAAAGTAGAGAATAAAGTGCTGTGAGATAGTGAAGCTATCTGCTTTGATACCATACATACTGTACAAACACATACCTCACAACTAACATTGAAAGTTATTCCTGCGACACTGTTTTGCATAAACAGACACAAACTATGCAATATTCTACTAAGTATAATTGAACAAAGTTAATGTAGCTGATGAAAGTCAAATTAAAAGCAACATTCCAACATAGAGAAAAGAAAAAAGCCATGTGTAAATGGAATATAAATGGTTCTTAGCAACTTTTCTCTTTTGAAAGCTAAACCTTGAGTGTGTCTTAATGTTCGTGTTAGGCACGACAGGCACGTCAAACCGAAGGTTTACTGGAATATAGAAAAAAGTGCTCTGCATGACTGAAGAGGCAACGTCATCTCTATGGGTCTCGGCGACGATCACAGAAGAAACCAATTGTGGCATTCCAATATACAAAACGAAACTAAAAGATAAGCAGGATTACAATACAGAGAAAAGTCTCATCCAGCTACCATGTAAGTCGAAGACAATAAGCTATATATGTAGCTACAGTCTGTTAGGTGAGCGTGCCTTCATAAAGATAGATCGATGTGATACAGTCACTACAATTGTCGAACAAAAGTTCCTATTGGCATAAAGCACTAGTTTTAAATGTAGAATGGATGCGAAACATGAAAGATAGCTAGCCAAGATTGTCATCTCAACACAGTTTAGTACTTCACAATTCAGAGTAAAAGCGGCATAACAAATGCACAACATATGAATAAAACTAGATTAGCACAATGACTTATAAGCCACCAGAGATTGGCCAGTTCTTGTTAAGCTTCTCATGTTGTGGTGGGCACTACTTTAAAAAGCTTTAGAAAAGTGTCTTGCGCTTCTTGCACAGTATTCACTGACTGTCTCTTGTCTTTATAAGTAAATGTTAATGCATTTGGGTATCGCATCTGAAATTTTATACCACGTTTGATTAGGTCAACACAGTAAGGAGACAACTTCTGTCTGTTTAACTTAATTTGATGAGGTAAATCCTGTGAGAAAGTGAGTTTGTGATTATTCCATACAAACTGTCTGTGTTTACGAGCTGTAACCAAAATCTTCTGGGCATCTTGAAAGTTCAAAATCTTGGTGTAGATCAGTCGGGGTACAGTGGTTACTTGACGAGAACGTATGGCTCTGTGTGCTCTTTCTACTACTAGGTTTTCAGAGTCGCTGTCTAAAGTGAGAAGTGCTGAAAAAATCTGTTTTGTGATTTTAAGTAAATCTTGGTTATCGTACGATTCTGGCAAACCTCTTATTAATATATTGTTGCGACGGCTTCTCGCTTCCAAGTCCAGGAGTTTATCTTGTATTTCAGTAAGTAGTGAATCTTTAGCACACAAGTCTTTATTTATTGAATCTATTTGGATTTCCATAGTATGATTTTTACCTTCAAATGTGTCCATCCTATCTGTTATTTGTTTTAATGTTTTGCCAAAGTCTGTAAGCCGAGTAGAAAAACCTTGTATGGCTGAATGAATTGGTTGTAAAGCCATTTTTAAGTCTTCCATATGGAAATTTGAGTCAGTTTTTTCTTTAGCATTTGTTTTTGGAGTGTCACCTACTTGTTTATTGGTTCCGAGTCTTTTAGAACTTGTATCTTTCTCCGGAGATGATAATGATAATGAAGAGAATTTGGCCTTGGTAGTTTGTGTTTCCATGGTGTCAGAGTTTCCAGCCATGCCTTAGATGAGAGTACTCCAGTAGGATACAGGCAAAGCTACAAACCCCTTGGATGCACGTGGCCCAGGCTACACAGGCTGAGAGAAGTTTAATTTTTTCCACAAAAGAGATTTGACTGGATTTTTTGATAGAAGAACGATCTTTTCTTAATGACCAGATACACAGTTATTTACTAGACCAAATCCTGTGAGAACACCACACTGAAAGTTGTTTAAATTGTCGGTTTTTAGCTGATTTGTGAGGAGCTTCATGTGAAAGGTGTCAACTAGACGACCACCATCTTGGAATCCCTTCATCTCTGCTTTTTGCATGGATTTGAGCAACTGCAAATGGAGACCTGTGCAGTGCAGTATTGGATGGGGGAAGATACCTAGCAGCCTGTATATTATGGCCAGTTGTCCAAATGCTTATGGCCTCAGGCCAATAAGCTACAAAGGCTGGCCCTAATCTTGTAAGAGACAGAAGTTAAATACCTTTAACATAAGGTTACAGATGTAACAGTAGCTCTATATTATAAAATGTTCCAATACTATATATTTATCACATACACAAAGTACACTAAAGGTTTAGTTCACACTTTATGATGGCCCCAGCCTTTACTTTCAGATTTGTAGCCTAGTAGCCTAGAAATAACTCACAATTTTAAATCAGAGTTTCCTCCACCAAAATACATTCTTGGTCTCCACATAATCCCTCAGTCTACTTCCTGTCCCTTTCCCCGTCCCTGGGATATGTGGCTCCCACTAATTAACAGTATGGTTGTTACTTTGCTTAGTTATTTTCATACTTAATCTCATGTTCTTTTCTATGCTGTCCAATACACCATTTCTTGCACTGCTGCTCTTATCTATCAAAAGCACTGATGTAAATGCTTGCAGTTTTTATTCTCACACTCCTTGGGGTTCCACTCTGCCTTTTTTTAATCTGGTTCATCACAAATTCTACATTTTCATTCTTCAATGGGGTTCTCTTAATACTATTCTTCAGCTTGATTTCATTTAATTCCGTAATCACCCCCCCCCATCTCCCCCTCTACCTCCTGGACCTTATTTCACCATTTTGCAGTCCTTTTCATACAGCAGCAGTATATTCATGTATCATGGTGACATCCACACATGCAAGATAGCTTGCTTAGCTCGCTTATGCTTCCCAAAGTCAAGGGAAAATCCCTGAACACTCTAATGTGCATGAGAAGCATAACATCATCTCGTATCATCTCAGAATTTCTTTGTTTTCTTTTTACTCATTCCACTTAGTCTAGTAACCAACAATACTCGTAGCTCTGCAGGCACCTTACAGATCCCAGGGCCTTGTGCCCCTCCACACATCCTATTAAGTACAACTACCAAACATTTACAGTCATTTTCTAAAGGGAAATAGTCTGGCCTGCTGTCTTTTCCTCATTACGGTTTACCAGGATGTCCTAAAATGGCAGTGACTACATGCTTAATACTAAAACTAAACAAGAGTTTAGGTACTGCCTGGAAGGGATGCCAGTGGATGTTTATCTGACTTTGGCCAGTTTCGGGCTCTCATAGTCAGCTTGCTTCCCATCTAAAGGGAAGAAAAACAGGCCAACAATGCTGAACCCATGGTGTGTGAATCTACCCACCAAACTCTAGCTACAGTTCTCCCTTACCACCTGGCAGGATGCAGCTCCCATCTTTCAGCCAGCCCCTTGCTGTTGCAACATTGGCGCTGCCAGATGGCATTTACACAGAACACCAGCTACATTCCCACCCCCCACACCCAAGAAGGGAAAGCCAGTATCAGCTGCTCACTCCCAAAGCCATTGCTCTTCCAGTACCAGAGCTCTGCTCAATCCTAGGTTGCCAGGGATGCATCAGGACGTAGTCTCCCTGGGTCCTGAAACCAGCATCTTTTCCAATTAATTTGGATTCTTTCATTACTCGGTACTTTGATCATAAATCATTCCTTCTGTATCAGAATACGCACATTAAAAGTAACCATAGTCAATGTTTACTGCGCAAATTGCTTCTTACTTTGAAACTGCAAAGCAATGAAAGGTAGTTACATACTTACAATAACATTCGATCTGCATGGTCAGCTGCATCTTCATTAGCAGGATTCAAACAGCCCAGCATCTAAAATATTTTGAGACTACATTCCCTTCCCCTTTACCCATAATGCTGTGTGAAGAAAGACTCTCTCCAGATCTCAGCATGCAATAAAAACAATGACCACAACAATAGCCAAAACAACCAGCACATACTTTTCAGATCCCATCTGGAATGAAACAGAAGCAAGGAGGATATGTATGTTGATGAAAATGAACTACCATAGAGATCTAGCATTGTTAACTATATAACGTTCATATCATACCTCATACAGTGAGCTCTGTTTTCAATAGCCAGCTTAACTTCCTGTGGTCATCTTCATGAAAACATTCCCCTAATGACTGAGGCTCCAAAGCATGACCTGGACCTAAATTTATTTACAGATTGACCGACATTTGTTTACAAGGAATCAAAATCCAACTGAATAATTTTATCTGTTTTCAGCAGAGGCCAGGAAGAAAAGCTCCATAAATAAAAGAACAGAAAATATATTTACATAGATGAAAATTATCATAGTACAATATACTGAAATATGCAGATTAATAATTATCATAGTACAATATACTGAAATATGCAGATTAATACAAATACATACATGTATAATAATACACATATGCCATCATTAAAACTAAATACATATATCATATAGCACTGAGAAATGACGACATGTTAGGAGTGTTTTATTACTCCCTCAAAGCAAATGTCAGAGTGGAACTGAGGAGGAGAGGAAGAGCGGGGGGGGGGGGTATTTCTTCGAAGTAAAGCTAAAGTAAGGCAGAAGCAGATCTAAAGACCACATTAGCTTACAGTGTCTTGCAAAAATGATTGGCAACATCCCATAGCTGCTGCACAAACTTCATTCAAGGTTCAGTTCTGAAAAAAATGCCTCCAAGTAATTTGTTGCTATACCTGAAAGGGCCCTAGGTTCACACAGTAACGAATTGTTATATTTCTGATAAAAAATACATAATTAGAAAAAATTTCTGACAAGGGCAACATGGAAAACTTTGAACTCGGTTTATTTTGGAGGGGAAGATACAAAAAGTTGAGAATCTTGTTAAATGATTTAGTTCAGTCCAGATAAAATCTAAGCTGCCTGTCAAGGTCAGAGCAATGGAAAAGACATTCTCTTCTGTTACAGAAATTTGAGAAGAAAACAGGCACATCAACTGTGTGACTAACATTGCCTTTTGTAATTATCATGGGCAAGAAAGAAGGGTTTTAATCTTGTGGATACTCCCTATGAAAAAGTGGAGAAGGGAAAGCAACGCACACTGCCTAGAACACAGAAATTTCGGTGGCTAAGGTGATGGCCAGCAGGAAGAATCTTCCAAGCTTCAAACTTTAGATCCATAATAGCAGGAGGTTGAAAGGGTGGAAGAGTAAACCCTTCCATCATACAGTAAAGATCCCATTCAGGAACACAATCCTTCGGCGAAGGGTCTAAAACAAAGGCACTCTCCAGGAAAGTCTTACAAACTTTTAATGAAAATAAAGGCAAAGAACTCGCTCCTTGATGAAAAATGGACACGCTTGCAAGATTAACTTTAGAGGGAAATCACATAGGCCAGAATGAAAAAGAAATGACATAAATAAATCAAGAAGTAGCAGAAAAGGGGCCTTAAATGGATCAAGACTCCTGGTTATAACACAAAACGCAAACAAACAAAAAAAATAAGATATGTGTGTGTGTGTATATATATATATATATATATATATATATATATACATATATTTTTTAATTTTTTTTTTAAGCTTTTCTAATGTTTGATCTACTAGCACAACTCAAAATGTGGACCTCTCCATCATGGTTTGAAAGATCCCTGGTAATCACTGGAACTGGGATACCGTTTAGGAAAGCTGACGTCACTCCTTGGCTTTACCTGGCATGCTGATTATTTCACAGAATACACAATTCAAAGTAACTTACTTAGTAACACAGAAATGTTTTAATTTTCTTAAACACATTTTTGGGATACTGAATTCAAACAAGCTACATTTCCTCTTCACTAACACAGGGAGGGCGCCATTTTAATATGAGGTAAAAGTGCTATCAGGATTAGAGGTTATATTCAGTGATCCCCGATTTTCCATATTTCCACGGACTGAATAAATCCACAACTCACTCTTTCACATTCTGTACACTTTACGACATTCCATTTGTCATTCCTCTATACGAGGAAGGATAACTATTTCATTACAGAGTTAGCTTAAAGCTGCTCTCAACATAATATTAACTACTGGAAAATTTATTTCTGGGAAGTAGTGAACTTGGACAGCAATCTGCAGTGGTATTACAACAGGTGTTAAAACACGAACGAGGATGCCACAGTCTATTACTCTTCTGGTCACAGGCTTACTGTGCCTGCTTATTCGAACTGTTTCTTTCAGAAATTGGTGCGGCTTGTTGCTGTAGCATAGGACCAGATTCAGGCCTGCTGAATCTAGCTTTGTTTGTATAACCTGAGCACTGATCCAGGCCATCTTTTTTGGAGAAGGTTCCCCTGCACCCTAGCAGTGGGAGTGTGCAGCTAGAATTTGTCTGATTGAAGACTGCTGGAACAGGGCTCAGTTTTGAGTGTTTTTCTGGTTAATTGGGTAACTTGTTAAATCAGTTTGTTCATTTTCTATTGTATATATGTATATATATATATATATATATATATATATATATATATATATATATATATTCCGATCTTTCTAAGCTAGTATAGTCCAGTTTTCAGGTTAGTGCTGAATTCAGGGCTGTGTTACAAATCTCTGTGTTTGCCCACACCTTACTTGGATAGAAGGAAGTTTGTCTGTTCACCTGTGAGAGAGGAGAGCTTTGAGCAGCCTATCTGTCCCTGGAGGAGTGGTTTCAGCCCAGAAAGTAGTAGTTTATTGGCCATTTTGGGCTAATTTCTTTCATTTCCCTGCTATAAAAAATGCATTTGCCCAGTTTTGCATGCCGGGCAGCGTCAGTTAGCTAGGGTGCAACTATTCCCGGCTCCACAAAGTCTCCTCTTCAATTTTTCCCTTGGAACTAGACAAACTTTCAACTTAAGCACTCAAGCCATTCATTTCTCAGCCTGGCACTTGCTCAAAACTCATAGCAAGCACTTATAAACCCTAGCACTACAGAAGGACAAGGCTCTCTATTCGACCTTACCAGCCATTCAGTAAAACAGTTTACTGTACCTATCCAGGTATGTCCAAAGGGCAGTTTCAGGTGTACTCTCCACTCCAACTGGTGAATCTGGGCATTTTGAGGCAATGATACAACTGCCTCATGTATACAGACCACCCTTTTCTCCTACCATCAAACACCAATACATGCGAGAGATGCAATTATACAGCCAAACTGGAGGCGAAGCTCTCTCAACCAAAGACTGGATCAGACAGTCAAGAGGTGAAGGGAAATACTAGTATCACACCACCAGTCTCACATAGACCCATTAAACCAGCACCGGCAAAAAACATACGTAAATAGACAAAAACGTACTCAGAGGCTCTAAATAAAAATCTGCTAAACCCTCCAAAGCAGACATCCAAGCAACCTCCACCTCCAACACAAACCATGAAACACATACTTCACAAAACCAGTGTGCCACGCAATCACAGCCCTCAAGGCAAAATAACATACCCAACATATTAGTAATAGGTGACTCTATAGTCAGGCACACTGACGTCCCACTCACTAGGCTGAATAAGGAGAAGGTTACTGTTAGCTGCCTGCTGGGTTCCTGGATCCACCACATAACACAAGCACTCAGGTCACTCCAGAACAAGTACAAATACGACTCTGTCACTGTCCATGTTGGTGTGAATGACCTGAGCTGCACCTTCCTGGACTACATGAAAAGAGACATGGAAGAACTCTCTGATCACGTAGCCCAGGCCGGTATGACCCTGAGTAGCATCCTGCCCTCACCAAGAATGATACCACGGTATAAAGAAAAAATTATCAATTTCAACAATTAGGCTAAGTTTAAGGTGTCATTCAAAGGGAATTCAGTGTCTGTCTGCCTGGGATGACATGCTCAACAAGCCACTCTGCTTCACTAGAGATGGCTTGCACCTGTCACCCTTAGGTTTCGAATACTGATCAAGGTTCTTGCCACCCCCATAGTGCCGTTTTTAGGCAAGACTTAAAAGACAAACCCTCTGCCATAAACAGCACAAGTAACAAAAATCTGAGGGTAATACTTCTCAATGGCAGAAGTCTAAACCTCAAAATGCATGCACTCGAGACACTCCTCAGTATGGAGAAAATCGATATATGTACAGTAACAGAAACCTGGTTTAAGGCTCTAGGAGAGCACCCCAGCACTACCAGGCTACAACTCATACCATACATTTCGGCCACAGAACCCGGACCGAAATACAAAAGGAAGGGGAGTATCCATATTCATCAAGGATACCCACACCTCCAGGTTAGTGGCACAGAACGATGCTTCAGAGATTATCCACATGCAACTAACAACGGGCAAAACTGCAATTCAAATTGTATCTTGCTACAGATCACCCACCATGTCCCAGGATCCCCCATTCCACATTTCTGGAAACACTGGGCAACAAAGGCCCTACCAAACACCCTAATATTGGGTGATTTCAACTACCCAAACATTAACTGGGAGAACTACTCGAGTACTAGCTCCCTTGCCCAACATTTCCTAGAATTTATAAACTCAAAACACCCTGGAACAACTGGTCAACACTCCCACCAGATGTGACAACATATTGGACCTGGTCATCACCAACATGGGTGACTGGTGTTCCACACTGGAGGTCAACCCCTCGCTGGTTAGATCTGACCATACACAAATCACTTTGGATATCTACATTCCGCCACCACCCCTGGACAAGGAAACCACTGTGAAAAACTTTTCAAAAGCAAACTTCACATTACTTAAGACAGAGGTGGAAAGTTTCAAAGCCCCCATGCTAAAGGATAACGCTGTCCAAGCTGCAAAATCCTTTACTAATGCATTCTACGGGCACCTACAAGAATGCATGGATCGTGTTATCCTCAAGCAAAACCAAGACTCACTCCTTCAAGAAAAGGGAACCAGTCTGGTGGACCCCTGCCATAAACAAGCTATACAATAAGAGGAGGACACTAGTACAGGAAAGAGTAAAATCCCCAGAAGGGAAGACATCCCTGATCAGTATCAGCAAGAAACTACAATCCCTCATAAAATCGTCCAAGGCGAGCTTTGAAAGAAAACTTGCCAAGGACTCCAAAGATAACCACAAGGCATTCTTTAGCTATGTCAGGAATCCAAGTGGCAATGCTCAGATCTACTCGAGTTAGTGCAGAATGGCACAAAATACACTGAACCAACCAATATTACCAACATCCTGGCAGACAGGTTCAGTGCAAACTTCACCCCCCTCTCACCCCCCAAAAGGGCCCATAAGAATGTAGAGCCCCTGAAATCAGACACTCAGGTTAAAATAGCCCGCTCCAAAGCCAAAAACACAGCATCAATGGGACCGGACAGTGTCCCAGGCTGCGTCCTACACAAGCACAAAGACAAACTAACACTTCACCTAAACACACTGTTCAAACTCAGCCTCTATACAGGCTATGTACCCATAGAGTGGTGTACAGCAACAGTTATTCCACTCCACAAAGGTGGAGCCACAACAGACCCCGGGAACTATCGCCCTATAAGCCTGACTAGCTTGGTCTGCAAGGCTATGGAGCGCATCATGGAACTCATTAACAGAGACATTGGGAACCTCCAAACACTGGAACCTACCCAGTTCGGCTTTGTTAAGGGCAGATCATGCCTCCTAAACCTGGTGGACTTCTTTGAGACAGTTACCAAGGCTATAGATGAGGGAAAGGTGGTACACACAGCCTACCGAGACCTCGCAAAGGCCTTCTACACCATTCCCCATTCTGGTATTATAGACAAGCTCACAAGCCTGAACATAAACCCCTATGTCACAAGATGGGTTGCCAATTGGCTAACGGACAGAACCCACATGGTGAGAGTTGCGGGAGCTAGGTCTGACTCTAAACCAGTTACAAGTGGCGTTCCCCAGGGCTTAATCCTAGGACTCCTCCTGTTCGGCATATACTTCTCAGAGGTACAGACAAACACAGGAGAACTACGGCTGACCAAGTTCACAGACGACTGCAAACTATGGGCTATAATTGACTCACCGGCTGACACAGACATCCTCCAAAATGGTCTCACTGAGACAGATACCTGGTGTCAAAATCATGGCCTCAAGCTAAATGCCAAAAACTGCATAGTTATTCCCTTTGAAAATAACACCTACAATCTACCACATAGGTGGTCATCAAAAACGGAAAATGTAATAAGGGATCTGGGGACCCAAGTAGATACTAATCTCTCCTTTGATAATCACATTGCCAAAATGGTTAGAAAATCCTTCTATGTAGCCCATCTAATCACAAAAGGGTTTGCATCCAGATCAAGAGAGGTCATTGTGCCCCTCTACTCATCACTCACCAGACCCATCATAGAGTACGCCTCATTTGGGATGTACCTTACAAGACACCTGCAACAGCTGGAAAGACCACAGAAGTACCTCACCAAGACGATCACTGGCCTCAAACAGATGCCCTATGCAGCTCGACTGAAGAAACTCCAGCTCTACTCGGTTGCATACCACCTGCTCAGAGATGATCTCTGCCTGACATAAAAGGCCATATCCAACCCAGAATTGATGGACATGCTCCACCTAAAGAAAACCTTATCCCCTCGAGTCACAAGCTCTAGGGATCTAAACCTCACCACAACAATAAGTAGGACGTGCTGGAGGGATAGATTCCTGTCCCAGAGACTTTCCATGCTTTGGAACAAGATTCCAATCTACATTAGGCAGAGCTCCTCATTAGCACTCTTCAAGAGAAACCTTGACGAGTGGATGGGAAACAGAAAGTTTACCCCAGGGATCACTTTAATGGCTTTGCTGGACAGAGGCACAGGGAACTAATCTAAGGGGGTAGCGAAAGCCAACACATTCTGGCTAAGCTTATAAATGCCTTCGGGGCAGATAGCCTAGTACCTACTTATGAACTTATAAATTTTAATATGTGGACATTAAATCAGATCTGAGGAGGGGGCATCCCACAGTCTGTAGCATGAATCAGAAGTGGTAAATGCTTCTGCTCATATGGAGTATCAACACATAAAACACTTAGTTTTTTAGATAGAAACGCAAGAATTGTACATGACCAAATATTCACTTGCTCAATTTAAATATACTTAACTCATCTCTTACCACGGTAAGCCCACTAGGAGCAAATGCTTCTTTCCAGAGGGTATCCAGGAGCGCTGTCTGGATAAAGGACTTGCTCAGAGTTAACCTGTTTCCATAGGCACTCTTAAATATTTTTCCATTAAGCTTTTGATTCTACACAGAAGGTAAATAGTATGTGAACTCAGCAATCTATAGAGATTTTTCCGATTCCGTATGTTGTGATCCCTCTTTTCTACCAATAGATGCCCTGTCAAGAATTAAATTATCTAAATTCATTAGCATGTTACTGAAGACATTTACATCCCTCCATTATCCTTATTCCTAATGTAGTCACCACCTGCATCCCCAAAACCTGAAGTTTTGATGCAAAAATGGAATAATAATGGCATACCTTTCAGTCATGTCACATGTCACGTGTTCCCTACAGTTTCGTTAGGTGGAGAAGGGCACTAAGCATGACTACTTATAAGGGGTTAGAAATTTTGTCCTGAAGTAGGGCCACAGTTGAAAAACCATATGTATAACAGCATTCTTATTTTCCACTTGCTTCAGCATTTGGAATGGAGTAAATTTAGCCTTCAGAATAAGGAGTTTGAGTTATTAACACAATTTACAAATACCATAATAAATAGATTCTAAGACTGACTTCTATACAATATAATTTCATTTTTAAAATATATGTATGCTGCTTATTTGTTTTGCTAGTTTATATCAGCTCTACAAGACCAAGATGTTGTTACAGAAGCACAAGACAGATTAGCTCTTTCACTAGTTGAACACTAAGTGAAAATAATCCTTTATTTTTTTTCCAGTTCCTAAAAATAAACCTTCAGTATTAGCAGTTCCAGTTAATATAACCCAAATGCATTACATTTCTTTGTTACACTAAACCCAAATATTTGGAAGTACCTACAGCAACCACTTCAGCGGATAATTTAACAACTATTTTAAATGGTACCAATTCTTAAATATCTCCACTGGTTAAAAGTAACTGAAAGAATGCTAGCTTTCCCGGTTGACTTTATAGTCTGCAGTCCCAATATACAGCAACAGCAATAATCCAAGGGTATGGTAAATGATAAATATTGTCTACTCATCATAAACATACAGAATATCATCATAAAGTTATCAACCATGCTCATTCAATTCTGTATCCTGTTATATAGTTTGAGTTGCACAGAAGGTCAATATAAATATAGTAAACAAAAGAAACCTTTGAAAAAGGTGATCTGTGTCTGGCATCCAAGGCATCCTCTGACCTATTACTGACGGACTTGCTGCACATCAGCAAGTCAAATGGCATCAGAAATACTCAGTCTACAGATGTAAAACTCATCTGCAGTATCACTGGAACAGTTTGGAGGGACAGGAACATCTTGCATAGGATACCACTGGTGTGGAACAGACTCCCCATCTATGTAAAACAAAGTTCATCCATGTCCATATTCGAGCACAACTTAGATCTATGAATGGGGAAACAGAAAGTTTACCCTAGGACTGCCCCCTGTACAACTAATGGGCAGAGGCAGCTCCTAAATGCTTTTCCCATGCATGGGTCCCCTCAAATTATCTATGGTATGATCACAGTTATTCTCATTAGGGCAGATATATAATTAATTGACCATGGGATGGATAAAGGCCAATCTATAACCAAATGGTACTAGTCATTTTGAGCACAAAAAGGGAAATGGCTAGGTTTGAAATGACCCACAAGGGCAGCTAGCCTAGTACTTATCTGTGGACATACGAAAAGAAGACAACCAAGCCCAATTCCTCTAGAGATGAAAAAACATTCAAAAAAGTCTACATTTACTATGCAGACTACTTCAGCTCCCTTCCTTTGGCTTTGCACCTGGGTATTAAATGATGGAAAGACTTGTAGAACAACACCATCCACATAAAGGGTCATTTCATATGGTCTAATGTCTGCTCAACAACTTTAAAGACATTAACAGCAACACGGAGGTTTGATGATCTGTCATGCATTCCGGGTAAAGAAGCAATTATCTTACTGTGTCAAAAATTTGTCAATGCTCATAGAACAGAATCTAAATTAATGGAAATTTCATCTGGAACAACAACTTAAATCAGCACAGTTACAACAGACATACAGCTCTTGAACTGTACACAAGGCATACCAGCATGTGAAGGGGAGGTACTTGGTTTAAAAATGGTAAAAGATGGAGGAGTGGACTGAGCAGTCGTTTAAATTGTCCAAATCAATATCATTAGGAATGGAGTACAATAAACCTCATTTGCTTTAGTTCATGCATACTATCACCACTTCCTTAGGGATTTAGGTGTTGAAAATCCCAGTACTGAGCAAACAGAGAAGCAATGTCCATAATAAGATGCAGAGAAGACCAGGTTGGAAGGACTTATTAGAGATGTAATTTTGCTGGGGGCAGGGGTTGAGTGTACACACATCAGCATCTTAGGACACTGGGACAGTTACGCACACTGACATAGATCTTTAATAACGTAACCAAGCAAGAAATCCCTTCCTCACAGGCAACTGTTTCAGTGTTATTAAGTCATCAGCACAGCTGAATTAGCTTCAGCATAACTAAATATCCCAGATAAAGTTCAGCGTTTATGATACCAAACATCAACTAATCTGCCATGCATGTGTATTCACCACAACCAAGAATTCAGCCGATACAAAGACTCCTCTTTACTTGTTGATTCTAACATAGTAGCCATTTACCAACAAACCTCCTTAACTTTATGTTCTTCATGAGTTTGAATCTGCCTGATCATGCTACCCTTGTATCTGCAGTAATTCCCTTAATTCCTTTCAGAATTTTAGTCACTTCATCTTCTCCTATAATACATCATTGCTTTTTGTGCTGCGAATTTGCAAACATACCTTCAATGCCTTCCAGTTAAGGGGATGCGTATTCCAAAAGCAGGTGTCCATGTAACTCTGCAGCCTGAAGGGTATACCAAAGTGTTTTCAGAGTTTTCCTATCATCCAGTAACTTACAACATCCCAATACACATTTTTAAAAATAGAATAAAGACACCCAGTCTCAATAAATGCCTGTATAAAAAATGCAAATCAATCGTTAATAAAGAAGTTATGTACTCACCATAACGTTCCATCTGTGTTGTCCATTTTCATTCTTCCTCAACTGATGGATCTCAGATCCAACTCGGTCACTGCAAAAGCTCGTGGCAACTTTGAACTCTCGAGCCTCTCCCTTACCCATAATGCACTAACTACCATTACCTCAGATCTTGTTAACAAACTATTAAAAAAAAAGACATATTTCTTATACGATCAAATATAACTGCAAATATACATCAGAAAGAAATTGGCAAAGCCAAATCTGGAGCTTTGTAAAGTCTGGAAGAGACATATTTTGTTATATCCACCCACTCTTCTATAAACCAAAAGGTTGGGGGTTGGTGGGTAGGGAGATGAGGAAGAATGAACATGGATAACTTAGATTGAACATTATGGTGAGTACATAACTTCTTTATCTGTTGTCACTTTTCATTCTCTCCTCAACTGATGGAATAGAGTCCCCAGCTACCTAAATCCCAGGGCAGACTCAAGGAAGAATATTTCTAAGCACCATTGAGCCAAAAGATGCCCTACCTCTGGATACCAAATCCAGCTTGTAATGAGTGATACAAGTGCAGGGCCCAAGTTGTTGCTGTACAAATGTCATCCATGGAAGCTCTCGAGTGAAAAACTGAGGAAGCTGCTACAGACCTGGTTGAATGAGCATTTATTTTCTTTGGTAAAGTTAATCCCAATTTGTTGTAAATACAAGAGATGCAGTCAGTAAACCACATGACTAAAGTTTTTTTAAGATTCCGGTTTACCCAATTTCAGATCAGCAAAGGATACAAATGACTGATCTGTAGTCCTGATATCTCTTGTTCTATGTAAATAGAAACATAATTGCCTATGATCAAGTGAATGTAATAAATAGTCTCTCTTGTTTGAATAATTTGGGAAGAAAACTGGGTTAATGGACTGTAATGTTAGAGAGTCAAACCTTTGGATGAAAAGAATGCATTAGTTTGTAAGGAAACTCTATCCTTATGAAAAATCAGATATGGAGGTTTCACAGACAAGGCCTGGAGTTCTGAAATTCATCTGGCAGAAGTAATGGTGACCAAAAATAAAGTTTTCCGAGACAGAAATTTAAGATCACAGTCATGTGCAGATTCAAAGGGTGGAAGGACCAAGGAATGCAGTACCAGACTTAGGTCCCATGGAGGCGTGGGATCTTTAAAGGGGGTCTGAGTAGTATTGTGCCCCATAAGAAGGCTTTACATAACTTATAAGAAGCCAGTGAAAAGCCATCAAACCCAATATGAAAATTAGAGATTGCTGCTAACTGGACTTTAACTGTTGAAGAACTGGCCCTTTGGTTAAAACAACAGAGTTAAGAATTCTAGAACATCATGAACAGGGATAGAAAATGGGTCCACATGGTTTTGAAGTGCCCAGTGTACAAATTTTTTCCATTTATTTGCAGTTTGTTAACCGGTATAGTCCACTGGGCCAGAGTGAGCCCTTTTTCAATGGAGGCCCAGGGAGAAAAGCTCCATGTGAATACATATTTACGGACAAAACAATTACAAAAACAATATACTGTACAATTGCTTACAAGATTAAAACGGAGAATTATTAATGTAAACTCACTGGAGTTAATACAAACAATTTTGTATGTAATAAAAATAATGATTTATATAGGATGTCAAAATTATAGGCAAGTTATTATAGTTTGTACTTCATAGTGAAAAACTAGGGATTGGAGGAGATGAAACTGTAGGGAGAGGTGGGAAGGGTAGGATGTGTTAGGGTTAGCAGGAGAATGGAGAAGGTATACAAAATGGAGGTGAAGCTATGGTATACAGGTTAGGTGGGGAGAGAGCAGGAGCAGGAGCAGGAGCAGGTTTAGTATTATAAAGTTTCCTTGTGTATGGTTTAAAGGAAGATAAACTTTTACAGACAGAAGATGACAGCACCGATTGTCTGCCTATTACTGAATTGGAGAAACCAACCTGGCAGCTTGAGATTTGGAAGGTCCTTATGTATCATGCCTGTCAGGTGAGACAAGACATCTGGAGCTGGGTCCAGAATCCAGTCTTGATAAATCAAATGAGGCCACAGGAACGGAAACCAAATCTGTTGAAGCCAAAATGGTGCAATAAGAATGACTTTCCTCTTTAATCTGGCAGCTCTCTGAAGGAACTTTGGAATCAGAGGATATGCATAAAGTAGACTGGGGGGCCAATCATGGAAATGAGGATCCCTCAGTGACTCCCCTTGTAGGGAGATTAGGGCAAAGCAGCCGTTGCACTTTTTCAGTTGAGATGCAAAGAGATCATAGCAAGGCTGGCCCCAATTGATTTAAATCAATTCCACTACCTTCCGGTTGAGGGACCATTTGTGAGGTAATATAATGCACCTGCTCAATTTGTCTGCTAGCATGATGGATTTCCACGGAATGTGCATTGCTAAAAGAAAGCAGTTGGAAGATACTGCCCATTGCCACATCCTTAGTGCTTCTCGACGTAGGAGGTATGATCTGGTCCCTCCTTGTTTGATGACATACCAAACCACTGACATGAACCTATCTGCCTGAAGGCATTTATAAGCCTAATTGGAATGTGTTTGCTTTCACTGCCCCCTTAGATTAGTTCCTTGTGCCTCTGTCCAGCAGAGCCATTGAAGTGATCCTCAGGGTAAACTTTCTGTTTCCCATTTACTCGTCAAGGTTTCTCTTGAAGAGGGTTAGCGAGGAGCTCTGCCGAATACAGATTGGAATCTTGTTCCAGAGCATGGGAAGTCTCTGGGACAGGAATCTATCCCTCCAGCATGTCCTATTTACTGTTGTGGTGAGGTTTAGATCCTTGAAACGTGTGGTTCGAGGGGATATGGCTTTATTTAGGTGGAGCATATCCATCAATTCTGGGTTGGACATGGCCTTGTATGTCAGGCAGAGATCACCTCTGAGTAGGCGGTATGCAAATGAGTACAGCTGCATAGGGCATCTGTTTGAGGCCAGTGATCCTCTTGGTGAGGTACTTCTGTGGTCTTTCCAGTTGTTGCAGGTGTCTTCCAAGGTACATCCCAAATGGGCATTGTACTCTATGATGGGTCTGATGAGTGATGTGTAGAGGGGCCCAATGACCTCTTTCGATCTGGATGCAAACCCTTTTGTGATTAGGTGGGCCACACAGAAGGATTTTCTAACCACTTTGGCAATGTGATTATCAAAGGAAAGGTTACTATGTACATCCCTTACTATGTCTTTTGTATTTAGGGAGCTACCATCTATGTGATAGCTTGTGGGTACTTTGTTTTTTCCAAAGGGGGTGACTACGCACTTTTTGGCATTCAGCTTGAGGCCATGGTTTTGACACCCTTTTGGAGGATGTCTGTCAGCCGGAGAGTCAATTATAGCCCCTAGTTTGCAGTTGTCTGCGAACTTGGTCAGCATAGTCCTCCTGTGCTTGCCTGTACCTCTGAGAAGTATATGCCGAACAGGAGGGGTCCTAGGACTGAGCCCTGGGGGACACCACTTGTAACCGTTTTACAGTCAGACCTAGCTCCCACAACTCTTACCATGTGGGTTCTGTCCAGGAGCCAGTTGGCAACCCATCTCATGACGTAGGGGTTTATGTTCAGGCTGGTGAGCTCGTCTATAATACCCGAGTGGGGAATGGTGTTGAAGGCCTTTGCGAGGTCTAGGGAAGCTGTGTGGACCACCATTCCCTCATCTATAGCCTTGGTAACTGTTCTCAAAGAAGTCCACCAGGTTTAGGAAGCATGATTTGGCTTAAAGCCGACCTGGGTAGGGTCCAGTGTTTGGAGGTTCCAATGTCTCTGTTAAGATCCATGATGATGGATTCCATAGCTTTGTAGACCAAGCTAGTCAGGCTTATAGGGTGATAGTTCCCGTGGTCCGTTGTGGCTCCACCTTTGTGGAGTGGGATAATCGTTGCTGTGCGCCACTCTGTTGGCACACAGCCTGTGGAGAGGCTGTGTTTAAACAGTGTGTTTAGGTGAGGAGTTAGTTCATCTTTGAGCTCATGTAGGACGCAGCCAGGGACACCGTCCAGTCCCATTGATGCTGTGTTTTTGGCTTTGGAGAGGGCTGTTTTAACCAGAGTGTCTGTGATTTCAGGGGCACTACATTCTTCTGGTATAGTTATGGGTCCTTTTGGGGGTGAGGGGGGGGGGGTGAAGTTTGCACTGAACCGGTCTGCCAGGATATTGGCAATATTGGTCTGTTCAGTGTATTTTGTGCCATTCTGCACTAACGCAGAGCAGATCTGAGAATTGCCACTTAGATTCTTGACATAGCTAAAGAATGCCTTGTGGTTATCTTTGGAGTCCATGTCAATTTTTCTTTCGAAGCCCATGGCAATTTTTCTTTAGAAGCTAGCCTTGGATGATTTTATGAGGGAACATAATTTCTTGCTGATACTGATCAGGGATGTCTTCCCTTCTTGGGATTTTACTCTTTTCTGCACTAGTTTCCTCCTACTATTGTATAGCTTGTTTATGGCAGGGGTCCACCAGACTGGTTTCCTTTTCTTGGAGGAGTGAGTCTTGGTTTTGTTAGGGATAGCACAATCCATGCATTCTTATACGTGCCCGTAGAGTGCATTAGTAAAGGATTTTGCAGCTTGGACAGCATTATCCGTTAGCATGGGGCTTTGAAACTTTCCACCTCTGTCTTAAGTAACGTGAAGTTTGCTTTTGAAAAGTTTTTCACGGTGGTTTCCTTGACCGGGGGTGGTGGTGGTGGAATGTGGATATCCAGAGTGATTAGTTTATGGTCAGATCTAACCAACGAGGGGTTGAC
The DNA here is from genome assembly GCF_019279795.1 of Protopterus annectens. Classification (NCBI taxonomy): domain Eukaryota; kingdom Metazoa; phylum Chordata; order Ceratodontiformes; family Protopteridae; genus Protopterus; species Protopterus annectens. Next base: position 272,162,330 of record NC_056728.1, read on the forward strand.
GTCCGGTGTGGAACACCACTTGCCCATGTTGATGAACAGGTCCAATATGTTGTCACCTCTGGTGGGGGTGTTGATCCAGGGCGTTTGAGTTTATAAATTCTAGTTAATGTTGGGCAAGGGAGTTTGTACTTGAGTATTCTCCCAGTTAATATTTAGGTAATAGAAATCTCCCAATATCAGGGTGTTTGGTAGGACCTTTATTGTTTCCCAGTGTTTCTATGAATGCGGAGTGGGGGTCCTGGGACATGGTGGATGATCTGTAGCAAGCTACAATTTGAATAGCAGTTTTGACCATTGTTGGTTACATGTGGATGATCTCTGAAGCATCGTGCTGTGCCACTAACCTGGAGGTGTGGGTATCCTTGACGAATATGGATACCCCCCCGCCTTTTGTATTTCGGTCCAGGTTTTGTGGCAGAAATGTATGGTATGAGTTGTAGCCTGGTAGTGCTGGGGTGCTCTCTGGAGCCTTAAACCAGGTTTCTGTTACTGCACATATATTGATTTTCTCCATACTGAGGAGTGCCTAGAGTGCATGCATTTTGAGGTTTAGACTTCAGGCATCGAGTAGTATTACCCTCAGTTTTTTGTTACTTGTGCTATTTACGGCAGTGGGTTTATCTTTTGAGCCTTGCCTAAAAAAGCACTATGGGGGTGGCAAGAGCCTTTGCCAGTATTCAAAAGCCTAAGGGTGATAGGTGCAAGCCATCTCTAGCGAAGCATCATGGCTTGTCGAGCATGTCATCCCAGGCTGGCAGACACTGGATCCCCTTTGAATGACACCAGAAGCTTAGCAAATTGTTGAAATTGATCATTTTTTTTTCTTTATACTGAGGTATCATTCTTGCTGAGTGCAGGATGCTACTCAGGGTCAGGGTCATACCAGCCTGGGCTACGTGATCAGAGAGTCCTCCATGTCTCTTTTCATCTAGTCCACGGAGGTACGGCTCAGGTCATTCACACCAACATGTATCCCATTTGTATTGCAATTGTTCCTGCTAGATCATCATTCTGAAAGGCTTGTAATGCTAAAAACACTGCTTTCAAGTCCAGGATGCTGACATGCAAATTGGCTTCTTCAGGCTTCTGACTTGGACTGTCTTTCCAGGTAATGCCTCTCCCACAATCTGGGAAACATCCATGGTAACTATGAGCTTGGGCTGAAAGGGGACAAATAAACATCACTGTACAACTTGTTCTGACTGGATCCACCACATCAGATACTTCTTGCACATGTTGGTGATTCATATTTCTGCGTCAAGAGTATCTGTCTCACTAACCTCTCCACATCCCCTACAGTAAGGCTTCCAGAAGACTGAGAGGATAACTGTTTAACTGTGCAACGTTTTTTAGGCTTAGTGAATAGAATCCTTATGTCAATATCAAAATGTTGTTGTGGTCTTAAAGCTTGGTGGCTTTTGAGTTGCCCACCTGTACTATAAATTTGATATTGGAAACTCCTCCCAGTCCCATTGCATCAGCTCATTCTACCGAGTACAGCGAGATCAGTTGTGAAGGCCCACCCATTACATCAGCTCATTCTACTGGAGTACAATGTGATCAGTTGTGAAGGCCCACCCCTTTAGCTTCTTAAACTTAACTCACTACTGTTTAACTGCAGTTCACTGCTATTTACTGTAGCTCCTTACTGTTTAACTGCATTTTACTGCATTTAATTACTGTTTAACTTTTATTTAATATTCTGAGTTCTGTTTTTCGATGTAAGTGGTTAATCTGTGCCTTTTTATGAGTTTTACTGTGTTCTTACCCTTAAACTGTGTAGCACAGTGTGGATATAAGGTTTGCTGCATCCAGAGCAGTTTATTTTTGCCTTCTGTGTTTCTGCCAGCCATCTTGTCTTTGCATTCTGTGTTTCGGGCAGCCATCTTGTGTTGGTAGAGGCCTATCTCCTCTGCTATTGACAGTAGAGGGCTACCTGGACCTTGTCTGACACAAGCTGGTAAAGAAAGCAGAGACTAGCAGGATTGGCTAGATTTCTGTGTTGCTAGAATCTTCTATTTTGTGTGATATTTAAACCCTGCATTTGAGCTGGTTTGGGCTTGTTTGCACATCACACACTGGAGCTGCACTGTTTTTAACCCATTGCAAGGTATTCCAGATACAAATTTTCCCTTAGTAGCACTTGTGTGATCACCTACTAGTACTCCTCTTAGACCTTCCACCATTTACCCCTTAGCTCTTTCTGGCCTCGCTCCCTCAGAGTCTGACAAATATGGACGGACAATTTTCTACAATTTCTCCTGCCAATCTGGTTGATATGAGCATCCTGAGGCACTGTAGTAACTGCCTCATGTACACGGACAATCTTCTACTACCACCACCTAGGGACCAATTTGTGAGAGATGCAATTACATTAAGAACCTAGAGTCTATAGTCACTCCCTCACAAGCCAGTATATCCGGCACTGAGAAGGCTGTCAATACAAACACTGCACCTCAAACACCACCCGCACCTGCACAACACACACCCACATATGTGGAGGTACGCAACAAAATCATACCCAAACAAAAGTGAACACAGAGGCAAAAAACACATAAGAACTCCACTGCCCACCACACCTAGTCCACACACCCGTGTTTCACAGCCACTAAGGCCTAAACATAGACTCAAGATATTAGTCATAGGACACTCCATTAAGGACACATAGATGTGCCCCTCACCAGGCTGGATAGGAGAAAGTCATGGTTAGTTGTTTGTCAGGTGCCAGAATCCTCCATATCACACATGCACTCAAGTCTCTCAACGACAGGTACTGTTATGACTCTGTCATAAGTGGTGTGAATGACTTAAACTGTACCTCCCTGGACTATATGGAGAGAGACATGATCGAGCTCGCTGAATGTTTGTTCCAGGCAGGTATGTTCCTAGCCTTAAGCAGCATTCTGCTGTCACCTAGAATGATGCCTCAGTACAAACAGAAAATGATTGACTAACAATTAGCTTAGTTTCTGGTGTCATTCCAAGGGAATCCAGTACCTGGCAGCATGATCAACAGATCAAGATGCTTTGCCAGAGATGGCCTGCATCCATCTCCCTTTGGCTTCAGGCTTCTGGCAAAGGCTCGGGCCTTCCTCATAGTGCCTTTTTTAGGAAATGCCATGAGGTCAAAACTACCAACATGAAAATTTCATCAAAACGTAAATTAAAAGGTCATGCTGCTAAACACTAGGAGTCTAAACATGACAATGCACTCATTCCAAGCATTCTTAACCCTGGAAGATGCTGATATTTATGCAGTCACAGAAACCTGGTTCAAAGCTGCAGAGAGCATCCCAGTCATACCAAGTTAGTTACTCGTCCTATCATACATTCAGACCTAAACAGTGGGCAGCAAAGCAAAAGGAGGTGGAGTTGCAATATATATTAAAGGCGTACACATCTCCAGACTGGTCAAACAGTATGACACACAGGAGACACTCCTGGTGCAGTTAATCGCTGACAAGACCCCTGTTCAAATCATAGCTAGCTAGAGGCCCCCAACTTTGACTCAAGATGCCCACTCCACCTATATGGACCTCTTCAATCTATAGAGAGTCAACCTTTTACCCTGATCCTGGGCGACTAACTATCCAACCACAGACTGGAAGAACTACTCATGCCAAAACACAAACACCCAGAGATTCTTTGATTTCATCAATGCAAATGCCTTGGACCAGCTGGTCAACACCCCCACAAGAGGTGATAATATCCTGGACTTGGTATTAACCAACATGAGTAACCACTGCCACATCCTTAGTGTGTCATCCTCCCTGGTAAGATCCAACCACAATGCAGTAATGTAGTAACTTTTGAAGTCACCATCTCCCCTGACCCCCCCCCCCCAAGGGTCAAACAAAAACACTTTTCCAAAGCTGACTATACCTTCCCTCAGGAGATTGTAAACAGCTTCACAGTCCCCTCCTCTTCTATAGTTACTGACACATATGTCCAAATCTACACCAAAGTACTATACGAGCATTTACACAGATGCATGGAATCACGAATACCAGATGGGACAAAATTCTCCTCCTCAACGAAGGGAAAACCTGTCTGGTGAACATCTGCAATAAATAAACAGAAGAAAATTGCTGTCCAGGACCAAGAAAGAGCCAGTGCCTAATTGGAAGCAATCTCTCCTTAGCCTGAAGCAGCAAATAAGAGCACTAGCAAAACCCTTCAAAGCAAACAGACTCCAAACTAGGCACATCTAGTAAAGACAATCATAAGGCTTCTTCACATATGTTCACAGTCTCAAAGAAATACTCAGATCTGCTCAGAACGCGTAGTCAAGGACACCACATACACAAATACAGTAGAAATAGCAAATCTGCTGGCAAACCATTTCAGTGAAAACTTCACCCCTCTGTTCCAATCAGTAAATCAGGACATCCCCAGCACATGCCCCCACCCTCCCCTTATCTCTAGGAAGCAAGTCATCACCTCTCTCTCAAACCCAAAAACCCTATTCAGCCAAAGCCCGAGTACCAGCTTCATCCTAGCAAAGTGGAAAAAGTACAGTTGTGTGCACTTACCATAAAGGCAGATGTTCAAGTGAATTCACTGTTGCAGTCATCACCTGTGGCTTATCGCTGCTGTGGTAGGCCACGGCCAGCCCGAATACCAGAGTCAATGTTTTTCTGCGCCGGTCGCTGTCGCTTGTTGACTGACATCAGGTCGTCAGTGCTATAAAGCAAGGCAGCCGACGCCATTACATCAGTTTTTCTCACCCTAACCAGTCAGAAGCCCAAGGAAATATGGTAAAGTGGTCCTGGTGGCTAAAAGCCACCGTAAGTAGCTTATGTCTCCCCAAGGAAAGAGGATATAAGGGGGAAGGAGGGAGAGAAACCAGGACTGCAACAGTGAATACACTCGAACATCTACATTTATGGTAAGTGTACACAACTGTACTATGTTCTTAGTGTTTCACTGTTGCAGTCATCAGCTGTGGGAGGATTCCCAAAGCTGAGGAGATGGGTGGTAGGATTAGTAAGAGACCTAGGCATGGGCCAGCATGCCCTGCAGAGGCAAACCCTGCCCTAGCTTTAGAGTAAAGAGGTAGGTGGTAATACTTTGTGAAGGTATGGACAGAAGTCCAGGTGGCAGCTTCCAAGATGTCCCTAGTGGTAACTCCTCTGAGGAATGCTGTGGAAGTGACTTAGGGGGTGGTTTCCCATGTAATCTGTAGCAGAAATGGATACAGTGTGACATCCATTCGGAAATGGATTGCTTGGAAATGGGCTTCCCCTTGTCAGCTTTGCCCCAGGGGCAGAGAAGTTGGACTGTTTTCCTGAAGGTTTTAGTATTAGTCCAGGTAGTATCCGAGCTGTCTGTGCATGTCTAGTGAATGCAGAATTCTTTCCCCCTGTTTTGAGGGTTAGAAAAGAAGGTGGGTAGAGGTATGGCCTGGTTGCGAATCGCATTAGATACCACCTTAGGCATAAAGGAGGGATTAGTCCTCAGGAATAGTCTGTCTGCATGGAAAATGATGAAGGGCTCAATGGGCATCAGTGTCTGAAGTTGTGAAACTTTTCTGGCCGAGGTGATAGCTAGTAGGAAAGGAGTCTTCCAGGAGAGGTATCTCTGTTCTGCTGAAGCAGCAGGTTTGAAGGGTGGTTAAGATTAGTTTTTCCAAAACATAATTCAGGCCCCAGGCTGGTGTGGGTGGCCTTCTGGGAGGTCTGACATTAGAAACCCCTCTGAGGAACTGTTTAATCAAAAGATGCGAGAACAGGGGCGGGTCTGTATCTAAATGAGCTGAAATGGCCAAGGCATGGATTTTAACAGAAGAGAAGGAGAAGCCACTATTAAAGTAGCTCCGCTAGGTAGTCCAGGATAAGAGGGATGGAAGGTTGTGAGATATTGCCCACCTCTGGACTGGTTCCAGGAGCAGAATATTTTCCATTTTCCTGTGTAAAATTTTCTGGTGCTGGGCCCTCTGGCCTCTGTGATATTGTCTAGGACCGGTTTGCTTAACAGGGGCCCCTTGCTTGCCTTTAGGAGTATTAGCCATGCTGACAGTTTGAGAATCTGCAAGTCTGGGTGCAGCACCCCCCCACCTGAGTCAAGAGGTCTGAGATCACGGGAAGCTGCCTGGGAGTCTGTAATGTCAGGCTGCGCAGTAAGGAGGTACCAATGCTGTCTGGGCCAATCTGGAGCAATGAGGATGGCCTTTGGTCTCTCCTCCCTCATCTTGATCACTACCTTAGGAATAAGAGGCAGAGGAGGGAAAGCGTACACAGAGAGGGAGTTCCAGGGGAAGGTCACGGCATCCACCTTCCACGCTAGGTGATGATACTCCCTGGTACAGAATTTTTTCAGCTGGTGGTTGAGGTGCGAAGTAGAGAGATCCACCTCTGGAGTTTCCCACTCCTGAGTGATTTGCAAAAAGATTTTTCTATGGAGCTGCCAATAATGGGGGTCCAGTAAGTTTCTGCTCAAGTGGTCTGCCAGGGTGTTGTTGATCCCTGGTTAGTATTGGGCTATTAGGTATAATCCCAAGGAGGAGGCCATCAGCCAGAGGTTCTTGGCTAGCCTACACAGAGGGTAGGATTGGGTTCCTCCCTGTTTGTTGATGTACCACATTACTGTGGTGTTGGGTCCCTCCCTGTTTGTTGATGTACCACATTACTGTGGTGTTGGGTCCCTCCCTGTTTGTTGATGTACCACATTACTGTGGTGTTGGGTCCCTCCCTGTTTGTTGATGTACCACATTACTGTGGTGTTGTCTGTTTTGATAAGGAGAACCCCTGGCCTGAGACAGGATTTGAAGGATTTCAGAGCCTTTTGTACTGCCATCATTTTCTTCTGGTTGATGTGTGAGGGAAGGTGCTGGGCATCCCAAAGACCTTGGGTGCACCTGCCTGCTAAGTGAGCACCCCAAGCAATGTCTGAGGCATCTGTGGTGATGGTCTGCTAGGTTGGGTGGAGGATGAAGGAAGACCCTTGTTCTTGGCACAGGACCCTGCCCATCAGAGAAACTTGGCGTTTATACAGGAGATCAGAGGGAGAGAGGTCTCTAGAGGCCGAGTGTGCTGACACCAAAGGTTCTTTAGATACCACTGATGTTTCCTCAGGTGAAGTCTGGCCAGAGGAATTAGGAAGATGCAAGATGCCATGTACCCATAGGCTTGCAAGAGCTTCCTCGCAGTGAGGTGACTTCTAGAAGCCAGCTGGGTAAAGTAGAGAGGCAGGAAGCTCTACTTTTCTGGGGATAGGAAGGCCATTTGAGATGCTGTGTCCAGCAGTGCTCCCAAGAAAATGATCTTCCTGGAGGGTGTTTGCTTTGATTTCTTCTCCCTGATGGTGAACCCTAAGGAGGTTAGGAGAGCTTTGACAAAGTGGAGGTCCTGAAGCAGCTTTTCTTTGCACCCTGCCTGAATGAAGCAGTTGTCTAGATAAGGGTAAATCTGTATACTTCTCTATTTGCAAAATGTTATGGCCGGGGCTAAGCATTTGGTGAATACCCTGGGAGCAGTAGATAAGCCAAAGGGTAGTGCAGAGAACTGAAAGTGTTGTGAGCCTGCTCTGAAGCACAGGAATTTCCTGCAGGATTCCCTTATGGGGATGTGGAGGTAGGCATTTTTTAGGTCTAGGGTCACTTAACCAGGCATTTTTTTTTGTCAGCATAGGTAGCCGCTGCTGCAAAATTATCATTTTGAATTTGGGGACCACCAGGGTGGTGTTCAGAATGGACAGATCCAGGATGGGGTGCCAAGTGCCCTCTTTTCTGGGAACAAGGAATAGTCTGGAATAAAAGCCTTTGCCCGTTTGATCTGAGGGGACAGGTTCTACTGCCTCTTGGGATATGAGAGTTTGGACTTGTTTCAATGGCTCTGCCCAGTGATTTGGAAGCAAGTCTGGGCATCCTCTTGGAATTGGGAATTCATTGAAAGAGAATTTGCATCCTTGAAAAATGATCTTTAAGACCCATCGGTCTTTTGTAACAGAAAGCCAATTTTCTTTGCAGAGGGGGAAGCCTTCCTCCTAGCTTTTGGTGAGTAAAAGGAGGGCAGAGGGGGGAAAGGGAGTCACTGAGAGTTTTTGCCATAGAGGGATGGCTTAGAACTGCCTGCCTTTGAGGCGGAAGTGGTCCACTGTTTAGTTCTCTGCTGTCCCTGGGATAAGGGCCTGGGTGGTCTGTCTCTGCAGGGTTTACTTTGCCCCTGCCTGCTAGGTGCAGTAAAGGACCAGTGCTTAGAGGGAAAATTCCTGCTGAACCTAGGAGGTTGTACCTGAAAGAAATATTTTACTGTTTGCATTGCTTTTGCTTTGTCTTCCATCTTTTTAAAGCACCTCTTCTGCTTTTACTCCAAACAAGCAGTCCTTATCCAAGGGTGCATCAATTAATTTACACTTGACATGATCAGGGAGAGCCTTCAACCATGCATGTTTGCTAATGACAGATCCTGACACTGCTCCCCTGCTTGAGGCTTCTAGGGCATCATATCCACAGTGTAATGAGTGTTTGGCCACTTGACAAGTAGAGTGCAGTAAATCTGATAACTCTTCCAAATTGGCACAGTCAGGAAAGGTTGAAATTTTTTGCTTTAGTAGTTCCAAAGTGTGTTGTTGATATTTTAACATATGGAACTGGCAGTTGAGTGCTCTAATAGCCAAGGTTGCAGAGGTGCATAGTTTTTTACCCCATCTGTCCAGAGCTCTGGAATCCTTGTCAGAAGGAGTAGGATTCTTAGCATAACTAGCATTAGCCCCTTTAGGTCCCTGTGTAATGACCTCCGGATCTGCAGCAGGATTTCTGTACAGGTATTTGTGAGAACCTGGTACTCTAATACCTGTCAGGTTTACTGGGAGCAGGTGGGAGGGCATCAGGGGCTAAGCTGGATTCATGGAAAACATCACCCACCACCTCTTAGATTGGGGGGGGGGGTTGGCCTAGAGTCTGTATTGGGGAACGTCTAGAAACTCTCTTAGTCTTTTCATAGACTGAGGGAAGTACTGGGATTCCCAGTGGAAATGTTCCCAGAGGGTGTGAAGGGTTTCCCCAAAGGAAAGGTCTTCTGGTGGGAAGAAAGAAGGAATGGATTCCTCTCCATCCGAATCCTCAAGCAGTCAGAGGTTGTTCCTCTTCAAAATCTGAATAATCAGATTACTAAGAATCCTGTTCTGTCAGTATTTCAGGAGAAAGGTGTCTTTTCCTTTGAGAAGTTGTGGCCTGACTGGCCCTGATAAGGGAGATAGGATCCTCCGCCATTTTAAGCATTTGGGCTTGGGGTGGTGGGGCAGGAGTAAGATGGTGGCTAGAGGTAGATTTTCTAGGAGTGGCCTGGCTTCTAGGCCTAAGAGTATCCACTGGTCTGAGAGAAACGGTAGTCAGATGAGAAGACTTTTTTTGTCTAGATTCGGTAGTGCGAAAGGCCTCCTCGAAAGCTGGTACCCGTGTCGCAGCTCCGGACCAAACCAAGGCAGACACAAAAAAAAAAGGCTTGGAAGATGAAAGAGATTTCTGCAGCATACCAGACTCTGAAAAGGTCTCTGTAGAGGCCTGTGTAGATATCGTATCTGGCACCAGGGGCTGCGAAAGTGCCTCACTGAATTCCGGAGAACTGACGACCTGCTTAGCAGTAGAGTCGTCGGAAGGCTTAGCCTTGTGTGGTCTGTCTCTATCTTTATCTCTACATTTTTTCAGAATGTCTATGGACTGTTGGCTGACTGACGCAATTTCGGAATGTGAAGACAGAAGACGAAAATATCTGTCTACAATAAGAGCTCTACGAAGAATAGTTCTTGCGATAAAGAGGGCACAGAACTGGCAACGGGGGACATCGTGGTCTGGGCCTAAACAAGTGATGCAGTATGAATGGAAGTCTCGGTGTGGGAACCTCTTTCCACGGGCAAGACAATTGTTAAGTTTTTCCAACATCAGTTAGTGCAAGAAAAAGGGATCCCCAACGGAGTACTTAGCTTTAGACGTTTTCAGCTGTAATTCAAACTCTGGTAGCAACCGACCGGCACACTTGCGAACTGCTTCTGCTACGGGGTCCATGGCACGAAAGAATGATGTAATGGTGTCAGCTGCCTTGCTTTATAGCACTGATGACCTGATGTCAGTCAACAAGCGACAAGAGACTGATGCAGAAAAAAACGGACTCTGGTATTCGGGCCAGCCGAGGGCTACCACAGCAGGGATAACCCACAGGGCATGACTGCAACAGTGAAACATGAAGAACATCAGCCACTGTCACCCCTTTGCACATAGGTGGAGCATCCACTGATCCAGGAAATTATAGACTCATCAGCCTAACTACCCTGATTTGCAATGCCATGGAACGGATTATCAAGGACCACGTTAACAAGGATTTTGGCAACCTCCAAACACTCTATCTCAGAGAGTTTGGTTTCATCAAGGGAAGGTAATGCCCGTTAAATATGGTCGACTTCTTTGAGATAGTCACCAAAACCATGGACAAGGGGAAGATGGTTCACACTGCCTACTTTGGCCTGGCCAAAGCCTTCGATACTATTCCCCACTTGGGTATAATAGATAAACTTTCTCAACTAGGTATCAAGCCATATGTTACCAGATGGGTAGCAAACTGGCTCACTGACAGAACCCACCTAGTCAAAACAGGGGAAGCCACCTCAAGCAGTACAGCCGTAATGAGCAGTGTACCCCAGGGATCGGTCTTGGGGCCTCTGTTTGGGATATATTTTTTTGAGGTGTAGGCCAAATCCAGTGGGCTATGGCTGATCAAGTTTGCAGATGATTGCAAACTGGCCACTGTCATCAATTCCCCTAGTGATGTGGACATCCTCCAAGAGGGTCTCACTCAAACAAATGACTAGTGACAGAAACATAGCCTCAAACTGAATGTCAAAAAATGCCATCATCATCCCCTTTGGAAAGAGTGATGTCCCCACAAATTATCACATTAATAACAAGGTCCTAAGCATGCAATCAGTCATGAGGGACTTGGGCACCCAGGTTGACAGCAAACTGACTTTTGACCATCATATTGCCTACATTGTACAGAAAGCTTTCTACATGGCCTACCTCATTAGTAACGGGCATCTCATCCAGGGACAAGGAGGTCATAACATTCCTGTATTCTTCCCTTATAAAAGACCCATTACTGAGTACAGTGCCCCTTTTGGCATATACCTCACAAAGCACATGCAGCAGCTGGAGGGACTACAGTGGCTCCTCACTAGGAGGATCCAGGGCCTTAAACATCTACCCTGCAAAGATAGGCCAAAAGCCCTATCCCTCTACTCAGTCTCATACAGACTCCTCAAGAAGTGACCTCTGTCTGGCATACAAAGCAATCTCAGACCTCACCTTCATGGGACTACTCCATATCCGCAAGTCAATCTCCACTCAAGTAACTCACACACACGGCCTCAACCTGATCCGACATCAATAGGACTTGGTGGGACAGATGTGTCCCAGAGACTCCCCGTTCTGTGGAATAGACTCTCTCTCCATGTCAAGCAGAGTACCTCATTAACCCTTTTTGAGCGCAACCTGGACAACTGGATGGGGAACAGAAAATACACCCCTGGGATTCAACCTGTGTCCCTGGTGGACATGGGCATTGGGTGCTGATTTGTTGGAAAATGGGCTAAATTCTTGGCTAGGCTTGTAAGCGCCTCAGGGCCAATAGCCTAGTAATGTCCTATGATCCTATGAATACACTGAAGGCTATTCTGATCTGTACAAAAATGGAAAAGGTACTCTTGATGGGAATGGGTCCACCAATGGGGAGTACCTTGTTCTAGACAAAGAAATCCTGTCCGATATTTTGATCTGATTCAAAGCTTTTGGATCTGAGGAATCCTTAATTTTTAGATACTTTGGATTCGAAGAAATAGTCGGATCCAATGGTAATTTTTAGCCTTTTTTTGATCCAAAGAAGAAGTCGGATCAGAGACTTATGTTTTCTTATTCTTTAATGGAGTCAGAGATACTGTAGGATCCAAAGAAGGTCTTTTTTAAAAAAAGTTCTCCGAGGTCTTGAAGGAAGCTGTTGAACAGCTCAGAGAAGAGTGAGGTACTCTTTTAGATGCGTCTCAAGATATGGCTTCACCAAAAGAGGAGAGCAATATCTCCTTTCAAAACAGTTTTGTTTTTAAGCTCAACCAATGCCCTCAGGTTAAAAAATTGACATATCACACAACTGTCCTGTAGGTGAAGTGGACCAAGGCAATAGACAGAAAGAGTGAGCGAGTCGGAAAGGAGAATTTTCTGACCACACTTCTCACATTTTTTAAAACCTGCTGGGGTTTTCTAAAAAAAAAAAAAAAAAAAAAAAGACAAGAGAACTAATAATTAACAGATAACCAACAATTCAACTAATAGAAAGATAAAAAAAGTTTTCCAAGAAGGGGAAGAAAAAGGGTATTAAACTACCTACAAGGGTAGTACAAGAACTACGCTAGAGCAGAAGGGAAGGGGGAGAGAGCTAGAGATACTAACAATAGTATCAAGCATACACTAGTACAAAAGATGAAAAAAGATGACAGGAAATAGGGAAACAAAAATATAACAGCAAGAATAACAAAAAAAGCACTTATCTAGTCAAGTAGCTTGAGAGACAAATCAGTATCCTTGGGATTCAATAAAGCATACACTAGGTGTACACTGTTCTGCATGAACAGACAACACAAGCATAACTCATACCTTCTTCCTCCTAATTTTAGTTTTCCTGCCGATTCTCTTGCAGCTTTAAATATGGAGAGAGATTCATAAAGGTTACCACAAAGTGTAAACTACATGTACACTTAGTATAATCTTTGAGTGATTAGAAAGCACAAAAAATATGGTACGGATGTTCCCCAATACAGATAAAAGTACACTTAATGTAGGTGTTAATGAATCTGGCCCTATGTCTTTCACCTAACAGCAGCAAAAGACATTTGAGGTAATAAGGGTTGGTGCATTACTGGTAAGGGAGAGACTCGAGAGTTCAAAGTTGCCATGAACTTTTCCAGCAGCCGAGTCGGATCAGATGTTGTGGCTCCGAACCCATCCGTTGAGAAAAGAATGAAAATTAACATCAAATGTATAGTTTTGTCTAATTAAAACACTCAACAACCACACAGTAAAGAAAATCTGTATACAAACAAAAACAAACATTAGGTACTTGCATAACATTACAGCTGTATGCCCAATGTCTGCTCATTTTAAATATAAAAGGTGTAGAGCTATGGCTAACTGTGGCGGTCATTCTCCCACTCTGAAAACTCCCCCTCCTATATTCATAGATAAGAATCACTGCAAGCATACAAGCCTAAAGGCCATTCTTCTAGATCTCTCCACATGGAACAAGCTGAAGACGAGGGTTGATGGAAGGGCACATTGAGATGAATGAATGTGGATCATGAGGCTATACCATTATGAAAGATACAACACTTTTGTATCTTACGTGATTCAGGTCATTCCCTTCAGCAGTAGGACAAAGTCACCAGCTCTTCTTCTTGGGTAGCATCATTGCAAAATACCATGAAGGAATGTATCCTTGAAGGTCAACCTATACCGTAAGAACGCATCCAGCCTGTAGTGCCTTACCAAAGAGTGCACTGAAGCCCATGTCACAGATACGCAGATATCATCATTGGAAGATTTGTTGAGACAGAGAAAGTAGCTAAGCCCCTTGTAGAATACACCTTTGGTTCATTAGGTAATATTTTGCTGAATTTTACATAGCAAAAGGCAATGCAATCCGAAAGTCACAGATAGGAAAGATGACCTTAGACACAACAGTTGTAACAAGTAGTTCCCTGCTCAGATCAGTAACTTCTTTGTTGGGACAGCCAGGAGTCAGTCATCAAGACAGAAGGACACATTTCCAGCAGTCTGAGATGGGTTGCTACAGCTATAAGACATTTGATGAGCATGTTGGAGGTTGTGGTCAGACCAAAACAGGAGGATTCTGAACTGACCGGGACTGGCCGCAGCCTGAAGAGCAGAAACATCCTGGATGCCCTGGATATGTTGATATGCAGATAGGCATCCTGGTAGTGGACGGTGCAGATACAATCCCTCCTCTGTAGGAAATGAGGAACTGCAGTGTGACCATCTGGAGTTTTTTTGTTTTTGCATCAAACTGGTTTAGTCTTCCAAGATCGACAGTGGGCCTGAAGTCCTGGGTTTTCCTAAGAATCGAAAAGAAACTTGAATAAATTCCAAACCCAGTCTAGAATGGAAATCCCAATGTATGCCATTGATTTCTGTCAGAATGCCACTCAAAATAGCTGCTGCTGGCCTTTCTTAAACCGTAAGTTCTGCACATTAGTCTAGATAAAGTAGAATGCCCTCTGTGGAGTGTAATGATTAATGCCAGTAGCAAACAGCATCTTCCTCTCTTGAGCACTTTTTACACCCTTTCCCCTGTGGTCCAAAAAAGAATAAAATCATCATATGGAGCACTGGTGAAACGATGCCTAAACACTCTTCTCGAAGTTACAATGCCAAAGCCAAAGCATGATTTCATACGGCAATGCCAGACCCAGCCACATGACTCACTCCATCAACTGTGTTATGTGGGAGTCAAGTGGCAAGGGTAGATGTGTTGGCCCCAGTTGACAAATGGGATGCTAATTTAAGTTTTGGAGCCCAGTGGTGAAATTCAATAATATGTGCCAGGTAGTTCAATGTGCATATGGAAAGGGTACCCAGTGTTTGCACGTGCTTCCCAAAGTTTTTGAAAGTCCAAGACTTCTTGCTACTGAGATGAGATTTTCTCTAGGGAGACAGCTATAGGAGTCTTATTCCAACATTTGCAGCCCCATGGAAGACCATGGCATTGTGGCCAGTTATACCAGGCAGGAGCCACCATGTTGGGATCTCACCAAGCCCTTTACATGACGAGAAAGACCATGTCACTAGCAGGAGGAACCAACCAACAAGTAGAGGGCAAAGAAGAAAATCCTTCTGCAGTATACTTCCCTTGGGCCTTGTTCAACAAGCCATACCTCCTTTGACACGTTAAATTCTGGAGATCTCAAACCGGAGTAATCACCAAGGATACAAGGGAAGGTGCTCCTTTGACCAAATGGGCATATAAAGTGGGAGACTCCACAGGGTGGTCCAAATAACTATTTTTGCATCTCTTCTTGCTGAGAACACTCAGAGGTGTTGTCAGAGAGTGTGAAGAGGAACATGATCCGGATACAGTCACCCTATACCTGTAATGTCAATCTGTCCCTCTTTGTTAAGATAATATAGCTATGGCAGTAAACTGAGGAGCATCATGAGAGGGTTCAGATGGTTGTGCCACCTCCATAGAGGAATCTAAAAACCCTATAGCTTGATTCTATAACGACACTCTGCTCTCTTGTGACTGAAGCACAAGACCTCAGCACGGAGGAGACGGATGGCCTAGTCAATGGTAGAACAAAAAGGCTAGGCACTTACTTGACACCATCAGGTCTCAGTGCCGAGGTAGACACCGGCAATGCAATACATACCACATTAGTCTGTTCTACATTCAAAGGAGTAACTTATTCTGATTATTTCACTTCTGTCTGAATTTAGTTTCATTTCATAAATGTGGATGGAAAATGCAATTACAGCATGGATCTTTTTTTTTTTTTTTTTTTTTTTTTTTTAAGAGGCATATACTACTTAAAGAAAACGTCACGTGTGGCTGAAAGTAATAAAACTGATAAACACCATTATGGTACCTGCACCTTGCAATTAATTATAACCTTGCTCTAATGTGTGCTTTGAATTCAGCAAAATTGTTTGTGGGATGATGGTGCCACTTACCTCTCAGATGAATCTTTATTCTGTAGCTTTGTGTTACACCAGGTTAAGAGAAATGCTATCTCACTTACGAAATGGAGGGCACAGTGTAGCACTGCCATTTGTGAGAAAACAGATAAGGTAAGCTACTCTTGGCAGTCTAAGGTACAAAAATGTAACCTGACAAGGGGCAGTACGAGTGATATTACATCTGTGTGTATGAAAATAAATTTCTCCCATTTTAAAGATTTTCAATGGTGGATTATCAACAAATTTAGACATTTGACAGCTAATATGCATTGACTTCCCCTCATGATACCTTGTTTCATTGTTGTGTACTGCTTGTATACAATACTCTTTGGGTCAAGGGTTGATTTAGCTATTTATTCTAATAACTTAATTATAAATACAACTTGTTACAACTGCTAACAATTTACCAGAAAACTTGATATTATCCAAATCAAAGTACTATGGTTTGGCAATGCTCCTTTAAGAGGTATGACCATTTCTAGAATAAGCTTATGAGCCCTTCTAGTATAAACAGTTTAGCTGCATTTTTTTCTCCCTTGTCTTGATGATCATCACTCTCTCCATCTCTCTGATGCCCCATACAGTCCATTCATTTCTCCAGAGCCAAGAGCTGAGCATCAGAGGGTGAAGTACTCACACACCAGAGGCAAAGGGGGTTTTGTACCTTTATGACCTAAAGCCCTCTTACACATGTCTATTAACTGTACAGTTCTAGATGTGCAAAGGGAGCCAGCAGAAGTGGGTCACTTTATTCTGAGAGTCACATAACCTCCTTCAAGACTGTCCTGCCTCCTTGAAGCCAGTGCCCCCACTGGAACTGCAGCCTCCACAAGAGACTTTTCAGGGGGAGTCAGTGCCTAGATACAAGCCCCTTCCCCAAAGGAAGGTGATCCAACAAACCAGTGTTATCCCCTCCCCACATGCAGCAGGCCTATGTGCAACAATTTGAAATCTCTGTGATCCAGTGACCAGAGTCATCATTCTAGGACAATGGAAATGGCTAATGTACACATTTTATTCGGTTCTCTACAGCCATCATACACAAGCAGAGCACTTCAGTTAAGCCTGCTGAACAGTTTGGAGTAGTGACACAAAATGGTCCTTTTAAGAATAAGTCGATGTATAACCAGAACAATGTTATGATATAAAACAGGATAAGTACATATGCACAGATTGTTTATCAGGCACTTTGTACATCAACAGGAGAAGCCAGGGAGAGTTAAAGTAAATACCACATACAGTGTAAATACAGATGAGATAAGACGAAATGTAAAGAGACAGTACAAGTACCTGGAGTGTAAAAATGTTAAATTAATAAAACATCACTTGCAGGCAGTAAATTACACTGTCAAGTATTTACATCTAAACTGTGCAAAGTACATTCCACAGAGCATCAACGGAGAACAAATATTTATCACCCACTACAAACAAATTCCCTACAAGCCTTAAGCGTATACAACACAAACTCAATGCTCAAACATGTATGGAAAGTAGTGCTGACAAATATATGCACACTTTGATGTCACTCACTTACACGTTTACTTAACTGGGGACCTGTTTTTCCACTTACATATTTGCTTAACTGGGGGCCACTTTTCCCACATTTGCTTCCTTTTTTTGCAACATAACTGCAAAAATAAATCCATTTGGCAAAGTTTCCTTTCTTTCTTATGCATATACAAGCATAACTACATACATGGACATTTTACAATATACAGTAGATATAAAAAGTGGACACACCCCTGTTAAAATGCCAGGTTTTTGTGATATGAAAAAAAAAAAAATGAGGCAACAATAAATCATTTCAAAACTTTTCTCACCTTTAATGTGACCGATAACCTGTACAATTCAGTTGAAATACAAACAAATCTGTTTGGGGAAAATATAAAAAAATAAAAAATGTACAATAAGCTGGTTGCATAAGTGTGCACACCCTTAAACTAATACTTTGTTGAAGTACCTTTTGATTTAATTACAGCATTCAATCTTCATAGGTAGGAGTCGATCAGCATGGCACATCTTGATTTGGCAACATTTGCCCACTCTTCCTTGCAAAAGCGCTCCAAATCCGTCAGATTGCGAGGGCATCTCTTGTGCACAGCCCTCTTCACGGTCACCCCATAGATTTTCTATTGGATTTAGGTCTGGGCTCTGGCTGGATCATTCCAAAACTTTAATTTTCTTCAGGTGAAGCCATTCTTTTGTCGATTTGGATGTATGCTTGGGGTCACTGTCGTGTTGAAAGGTGAAATTCCTCTGCATTTTGAGCTTTCTAGCAGACGCCCAAATGTTTTGGGCAAAAAGTGACTGCTATTTGGAAATGTTCATAACTCCCCCCACCTTGAAGAAAGCCCCAGTTCCAGCTGTAAAAAAGCAACCCCAAAGCATGATTCTACCACCACAATACTTCACCGTGGGGATGGCATTCTTTTGGTGATGCGAAGTGTTGCTTTTGTGCCAAATGTACCTTTTGGAATTGTGGCCAAAAAAATCCAACCTTGGTCTCATTAGACCAGAACACATTTTCCCACATGCTTTTGGGAGACAATGTATTGTTTTGCAAATTTTAGCTGGGCCTGGATGTTTTTCTGTGCAAGAAAAAGCTTCCATCTTGCAACACTACC